>NC_054747.1:17115574-17425293 GCF_018143015.1 Lytechinus variegatus | reverse complement strand
ATTGCATTGACACAAAATTTTGGCTCTCCTAGCTGTTCCCCAAATGTTGTTTCTTCCGCTTTTCAGCAAGTAATTTTTGGCGAGGTATCTGCTTAAAGGGGGAGGCACTTGTGCCGTGCTATACAAAAGTATGTACGACATTAAACTTTATTCCATATCGCTGAACATCATGTCTTGTAATGCGCCATTGATTCGAAATTTTGAACATCACTGAAGTTTTAATAATCAAAAGGAAGCGCTTAGTATGACCGAAATTCCACAATTTTCCCCAAAATAAATCACAGAGCTAGGTTTCCGTGCTTCGCGAGCATGGAAAAGTAAAGTCCTTCTAGCTTGCATGTTCCCTTTCACATTATGAGCTCGTTTTTCTTCTTAATCTAAGAAATGTCAGAATTAGAACAGGTTAAAGTTTCAGAGAATTTATAGAGAGAGCTGAACATCGGAAAGATCAATGGCGCCTATTTCCTGCCTGTATATTTCGTTAACGCAAGTCGCAAAACAGAGTAGAAGAGAGGTATCTCCTACTCTGTTTTGCAATGTCGATACACTTTTTACAATCAACTCTTACTCTAATGTGACCAAGGTATATAGGCATAATCAGCTGTTCTCTACTTTTATAAAACTTTTTAAGCTCCCACGTTTCGCACGGTAAAAGGAATTATTTCAAATTCTTCAATCTTTTCCCATTTTGGGGCACTCATAATTTCTTTCAAAAACAATTTTTTTTATCATATAGAAAGTCAATCATCGAGTTGATAGGCCCTAAGGGTACTCACAGACGCAAAGAGACGCCTTCTTTTGACTTTAATTTGATGAGATATCGACTTAGTCGGGACAACTCTACATAGGATAGGAAACATAATAGGCGGTATTCTAGTATGCCTATAATTAAGTTGACTCATGAAATTATTTTTTTTTAGTTAGGTACAATCGAAACTTTGATTTTAATTCTCTGAGTCCTATATAGTGATTGCCATCGATGGAAAAGTTATACCTTAGTTGGCTTTCAGATGAAAAAGGCTCCCGGATACCGGCCAACAGTTCAGGCTGCGGTGCCGTAAGAGGGAAAGCACCCCCCCCCCCCAAAAAAAAAGACGTTAATTGCCAGCCTTATAGGCCTAAACCATAAACCCCAGTGGCGCAGTGATTTAGCTAGCCTATAGGCCTCAGTATTTCGGTTTCTGGATGGAGGCCTAAAATAATGAGGACCTCAATCAGAAATGCATGGGCGGGAAACTTTTTACCAGTTAGCTAGGCTATATATATTGGCTCAGCGGCCGCCCCATGCATCATACTAAACCTAGATCATGGGTCCTGATCCTCACATCAGATTAGATTTTATTTATAAAAAAGATGCTGGGTGCATAAATGGCCAATGAGAGTAACTGGAATAGATCATAGCATCGAAATAAGAAATTATTTTTTAGGCTAGCAGTCGACCGGCTATAGTACAGTAGGCCCCGTATAGGCCGGTAGTGAACCTGTTTTGTCATAAAGAGTCTGGATTTTTTAATTGCATGCAAGACAATTAACACGTTGCTGAAAATTGTAAGTCATATCCCCAATAAGCTAATTTTAATCCACCAAGCAACTACACTGCCTAGGGCGCTCGGCCCGGGAATCCGCCCTTTGATGTAGGCGTATCTGCTCTGTACAGCCTTCGCCTCCCTAACGAAACCCTCGGCCCTATTCGAACAACATATTTGCAATTGGAAGTTCAACGGGGAATGTTCGTTGCATAGGGTCCATGGTTGCACACAGACGATACGTATTTTGTATTGGATATTCTAGCCACACATGCTGAAGGTTATCCACCTCTACGTGCATGCATCATCACCGACTGAAAATAGGAAGGACAAAGCCCAGTGCAGCTCAAGACGAGAATAGCGCATGCGCATTTCATTCAAGACTCATCGCTTGCTGGCCGATGATTGGCTGGCCACGCTATATGCATTGCATACACGGCCGTACCGTCGAGAAGGGAGGATTTGTGCGCTATCCGAAATGGACGACTCATTTTTGTACTGATATTTTCGGATTTTACAAGTGACTTCAATATTCCGGAATTGGATCGTTGGCATGGCCATGTTCTTTCCCCGATGCCGTGATGCAAAGTAATTTTTCGTATCGCCGGTGAGTATTAAAAATTAATTGGATATTTTTGGGTGTTAGCCATGTGGGATCCAATTCGTCGGCTATTTTTGTACGCAGTATGTATGCGAGGGTAATGCTATGCGTGTTGTACGTGTATTGCAATGCCATGTTCAGTTTTGTGCAGCAGTTGTGTGTGTATTGAAGTGGCCGTGGCTTTGTGTGGGCTCTGCCATTTGCGTGTGTCATATGGATTGCTCTTTCTAAATGTCTGTGTGCTCAATTAGAGCTCAGCAGCTCGGTGTCGTCGTGCACAGCGCTGCAGAGCCAGTGAGCAGGGACGGCTGCGCCTGTGCATGCATGCATGTGGTGTGGTGCCATTGCCAATGCCTTAATTGGCAATGCCAGATAAGAATAAAGTGAAGGGAAGGGAGCTGGGCACTGGAGCAGTGGAGGTGCATGTACTATGTGAAATGCGTTGTGGAGTTAATTCTATAATTGCAACTTGTTTGTGATCAAATGTTAAGCTGTTAATTTCTTCCAAAAGACCAAATTAATACTATAGGCCACATGATCATGATCAGAATAAAGAAAAAACTTTCCTTTTTTTTTGGTGGGGGGGGCCTTTCTTGATCTTGAAATTTTTTCCCGCCTTGCCCTTGGCTTGCACTTGAGGTCACAGGGGACAACTGCATCGGCCCCCTCCCTACACTAGATTTTGAGGAGAAAAAAGAGGAAAAGTATTTAAAAATGAATAAAATAATTGGAAGAAAATAACTAAACAGGGTCAAGTAATTCAAGTTAGCCTTAGTCAATAAACAAAAGAAAACCAAAGAAGAGTCATATACAAACTAAACTTCCCCTGCAATTTAATCAATAAGAAACGTGCCCAACCCCATCAAGATGTCTACCCATGCCCCGGCCTAGTGCCTCTGCCGCTGCACGATTTGATGGGACTGCAGATAGCCAGTACGTCAGAATTATATCTGATGGCTGCCCAGGGGCTGTTTCTTAAAGGAGAATGAAACCATTGGAACAAGATAGCTTGTGTGAAAACAGAAAAATCAAAGAAACAGATCAACAAAAGTTTGAGAAAAATCGGACAAATAATGAGAAAGTTATGAGCATTTGAATATTGTGATCACTATTGCTATGGAGATAGCAAATTGACAATGCGACAAAGATGTGTGATGTCACTGATGAACAACTCTCCCCATTACTTTAGTATATATTTCACTTGAATTGCCTCTTTTATCACATCTATCCATAGATCATACATGTTCTTTCTACATGAGGGCATGTAACATATTTTTTAAGAATACATAATGGATAAAGAGTTTGTATCATCATAAGAAAAAGCAAAAAGAGACATTGAGGGTATTTTATAGTCCACTCCACCAAAGGGAAAGTTGTTCATCAGTGACATCACACATCCTTGTCGCATTGCCAATGGGAGGATCTCCATAGCATTAGTGATTGCAATATTCAAATGCTCATAACTTTCTCATTATTTGTCCGATTTTTCTCAAACTTTCATTATTCTTATTCTTTGATTTTTCTGTTTCTACACAAGCCTATTTGTTCCAAAGGTTTCATTCCCCTTTAACTAAATTGTAAGTTACAGGTGACTTATGACTGGTGATCCTTTCTTGTGGTAAATGATATTCACCATTAAATTTTCATTGGTGATTAATAGCGCGTACAGTAGGTTCACCAGTCGTTCTTAAAGTTGCGCTCTTAACTTTATACAACTTGGAGCTTTATAAAATACCCTCGAGATCATAGTCCAAACCAATGATAGAGGAGATGTAAAGCTCTACTGGCATAAATTTGAGGAAGAGGGCTTAAAGAAAATTCATAAATTTCCTTGAGAATGTTTTGGGAAATTCCCTTTTTTTGGTTTTTTTCCATAATATCTTTTTTACAAGGCAACTCCGGATTTGGAAAACAAACTGTAGGTTGGGCTCAGGGTGATTTCACCCCCAAATGCAAGAGCCTTGAAAAATAAAATAAGGTGCCCTGCAAAATATGAAATGTTACAGACTTAAGATTAAGTATTACTTAGCCTTCTTTATAGGCAGTAAGCCTATAGGCCTTCTTCATGTATGTAATGAAATGTAGCCCCCCCCCCAAAAAAAAAATCCTGAATCCCAAATGTATACAGGTACATTGTACATGTATAATGCAGTTCCCAGAGGACCATTCTGAAGTTGAATAGAATGTTCCACAGTGAGAGAAAACAATAGTATAAAAGGGGGGGGGGGGGCTTGCATGGGCAAAAAGGGGACTCCTGCTAAGCAATGTTCTGGAGCCAGGGGAGGGGGGGCCAAGCCCATTTTGCTTCCTTGTTCATGTTGGTTGTACCTGCATATGGGCCACAACATTTTTTGGGGGAAAATTGGGGGAGGGGTTGAGTCAGGTGACCATCCAAAAAAATCACAATCTGTTTAGGGTGCATTTGCAGGTTTTTATACACCAGTCCTAGACGGGATGTATGGTATCACGCTCGGTGTCCGTCTGTCCATCTGTTAACTTTTTCTTTTATGCGATAACTTCAGTTTGACTTAACCTAGGCTCACATAATTTGGTTTGTTTGATACTAGCATAGATCCCAGGAAGCCTACTGATTTTTAAGTCCAAAGGTCAAGGTCACAGTGACATCTTACATATGTGTACACTTTGGCAGTCTTGTAAACATGGTTAACCTACATGTAGGCTCATATAATTTGGTGTGTTTGAAACTAGCATGGATCCCAGGAAGCCTATCGATTTTGGTCCAAAGGTCAAGGTCACAGTGATGTGTTTTCATATTACCCTTCTGAAGTCCTTGTAAACGCGATAACTTTAGTTGAATTTATCCTAGGCTCATATAATTTGAGGTGTATGATACTAGCATGGATCCCAGGAAGTCTATCAATTTTGAGGTCAAAAGGTCAAAGGTGAAGGTCACAGTGACTTGTTATCTTTCCGTTCTCAAGTCATTGTAAATGCAGTAACTATAGTTTAACTTAATCCAGGCTCATATAATTTGGTGAGTATTCATATTAGCATGAATCCCAGGAAGCCTATATTTTGAGGTCAAAAGGTCAAAGGTCAAGGTTAGAGTGACATACTTTCATCTTACCCTTCTGAAGTTCTTGTAAACGTGATCACTTCAGTTTAACATAATTTGGAGTGTATGATACCATCATGAATCCCAGGAATCCTACAGCTTTTGAGGTCAAAAGGTCAAGGTCACAATGACATAGTAGGGGGAACATTTGATATCGTGTCCCCCCCCCCCCCCCCCCCCCCCCCGATTTCCGCCCATGTTCCTTCAGATTGAAGGTACTCTTTAAAAGTTCTGATACAGTCACTCCAACAAAACAGACTCCAAAATGACCTACATGTATGATATGCTACATAATATATCCAAACATTGATATGATCCTTCTGGAGTCTGGTAGTGACTTGATGCTAATTTACATGCAATGAACCTAATAGATCCCATTGTCTGATCACTGTTGCAGATGAGCTACATCTAACAACTCTAAGAAGTGCATGTGAAACTGTACAAGTATGGACAGTGAGAAAGAGGACCAAGGTAAGTAAAGCTCAGATTTCTCTTGCTCTAATTATGCTGAGTTGCCTTTCATTTCATGAACTATCTTCCTGGTTGACTCTTTCATTTTAATATGACAGTATCCATAACAAAATTGAAGAAAAACTTGTTCAGATTCGGGGGTTGGTCAAACAGATTATACAGACCTATACCATTGGATATTTCCAGAGTAATTGGGAACTTTAAAATCCTTTTGTATCTGTACCAAAGGACACAGCTGCATGTAAACTTGTGCAGACTCTTTCAACCTCAAACACCCCCCCCCCCATTGGTGTCAGTAATGAGAATGCAACTCTGCATGTACACTTCAAGGTCACCTGCATGTACATGTAGCTTTGTTCTGACGCACATCGGGAAAGATGTACATGTATGAATATTGTGAAGTATATCTAATACTAGAATAACTAGATAGTGTCAATGCACATTTCAGGATGCCAATCTAGTACATGTACATGTACACACATCTGTGCTTGAAAGACACGTGGCAATACCTGGAAATATTCAAGAAGTAGGGGCCTATATTTCAAGGCATTTCCCTGCATTTGCAATTATTTCCCATTTTCCTCTAAAATTATTGTGGCGGTTACTACTGGCAGTATTTCTCACTCTGGCAAACACTGCAATAAATGGAAAGGTTTACAAATTAGTGAGCTTTGCAGTTCTTTTGATATTGTTCTGGAAGTAAATCAAATGACCCAATGTCCAGGAGCTCTTCTCATATGCTCTCACGAACCAAACCCGGCTGATTTCTGTATGCAGTGCTTGTGACTCAGCAGAATAAAATCCATTTCTCATAATTTACACAAAAAAAAATAGCATCTTTCATGCAATATGTCAAGTATCTTTCATGACCTTCAAGGAAGGTAAATGTACTGGACAAAGAGAATTCACCCAGATCTATGCTAAGGTCAAAGACCACCAATGCTGAAGGTTTCAGGAATGGAAACAAAAGATAAAAGAAACTCTTTGAAATGTAATTGGAAATAGGTTGTATTATGTAGGTCTCAGCCATTGGAGAGTTTGTGAAGGTCGTGAGCAAAGGTCCCTAGTCAGGGAATCTCACTGCCTGATGCATTGGACTTGACCCGAGGCTTGGCATACTGGAAATAAGAATTGAGGAAACAGCCTTGTGGGCAAGGTGGGGTTCAGTGAGGTCATTGATCACTTAATGCCAAACTACATGTACAAGGAAGGCTAATAACAGATCTACACATCTACAACTCTCTCAAAACTATAAATGCCAATTAAACCAGTCAACACTAAAATGCACAACTGGGAAAGTACCTTTGAAACATCAACCTCCTGAATAAGCCTGAGTCGAATCGATTTTAAAATGGTGTTCGATCGATGTCATCGAACACCGGTGCAGATTTTGCAAAATCGGTGCATCGAAAAAAAAAAAATACGTCGGCCGGCCGATTCGTTTGGTTTACACAATCAATCATCAAAATATCAGTAATGTCCAACTTTACTACTACTTACTTGATTTCTATTGCCCCCAAAATGAAACCGATTGAGTAATTATGATGCTATTCACCATTAATTTGAAGTTTATTTCGATCATAGTTCGAGTCTTACTCGTCTGCTCGTGCCGAGATAATTTATGCACGATGAATTCATGAATGGAAGTCATGGCCATCGATCGTGCATGCGCAGTACTGTTCTTTAATCAAACCAGAAAATGGCCGGAAATTGATGCGATCAACGTAAAATAAATCTTGCTTTCATGAACAATATTAAAATCATGACCATATAACATTATTTAATCGTAATATTTAACAATAATTTGCATATGATAATCATTAATATGAATTTAGAGCTTGATGTGAAACGTTTGTATTTCGTTTCAATTTTCAATGGCGGACATCTCATGACGATCGACTTGACTTCTTGAGTCGAGCTAGTGCACTTGTCTAAAAAAATAATCATCACGTCAGGATTGATTCTCGAACATTGTCTACATGCAAAAACTCTGTTCAAGTTCGTAATATCACCATATAATAACATTTTACATGACAAAACAGAGAAAATTGCGTTTGATATTTTTTCCCATCAATTTGAAGCTAGTTTGTGCCCAACTTTGGGCTCTGATTTCATGAATGGGAAAATATGTCATACGTCATCAAACACGCATGCGCATTGTGCTTATTTTCTCGGAGCTTGGAGGAGACGTCCAGAGATGGAATAACAATAGAAATAATCCCAGTATTATTTCTTCCATATGAACATAACATACTTTGCTGACATCGTCAATATTCTTAGTATGACCATAAAATCTTGTTAAATCGTAATAATTTAGATGAATTTAGGGCTCGATTCGAAACATTCGTATTTATTTTGATCGCATGCTCAATTGCGTCTAAAAAACTGGATTGTCATTATCAGGATTAATTCTCGAACATCGTCATAACTCATATTCCACAATCTTTCCTCACAATCGTTATATCATCATTGAATAGCAATTCAAATGACCATCCAGAGAAAATTACGTATTTATTCCCATAAATTTATTTGGAGCTCATTTTGGATCCAACTACACAATCTCAGGCAAGTTACAGCGCTCTCCGTTGATTGCACTTGTTTGCTGGCGCTGACGTCAAGCACGCCTGTCGTTTCGGGAGAGTGAGTGACTGGACTGGTGAATGGACTGCGAATGCTAGTCGACCGAAAATCATTCGGATCGACTCTGCGTGATTCATGTCTTTATTATTGTTTCATTTTAAACTTATATGTTGTCATCTGCAAATATCATTGTTGAAGATATTTTGGGAAGAATTCTGCTTTGGTCCCCGGCCTTTTTTTGTGTGTTTTGTGATCATGGAAAATACAAACGAACTTTGCTCTGTCATCTGCTTGTGCAACGCTCACCCGGCCAACGCCAGCGCGTACCGTCAGTGCGTAGTGCATATGCAAAGCGCATCGCATCGACGCAAAAACAAAAGACTAAATTTTCCCCGCCTTCAACATTCGATGCATCGATGTTCGATCGAATTAGAGCTGTCGAACACCGGTTTTCAAAATAATCGATATGACTCAGGCTTACTCCTGAATGTGAATTTACAGGATCTTTGTAGGGGAGACCGGGGTTTGTTGGAATGCGGGGTAAGTTGAAACATTGTAATTTTCTTTAAAGCCTGTAAAATTAATTTATAGATGCAATACTGCCCTCAATTTATTGCTATTTATAATACAACAGTGTTGAATTATTATTGCAATAAATTGAGGGCAGTATTGCATAAATTTATTTTACAGGCGTTAAAGAAAATTACAATGTTTCAACTTACCCCGGTCTCCCCTACATCGCATTGTCTTCTTCCCAGCATTAACAGGTTTTTCCCAGTATTTCCCACCTGGGTGGGAAACACCTATTAAATTCCTGAGCAATTGCCATCAACTCCACAGACTCCAAACTGAGTTGTATCATTTGAAATACAGTGATAGCTTTGTTTGATGTTGTCTCTTGAGTTGGTACCTTATGGTTGATGTAGGCATTGGCTTTAATCAATTCCATGCCCCTCGTCTATTCTTTCAACTCCTGTTTAGCCATTTTAGTCTTGCTGAAGACAGACAGTCAACCTGTCCAAAACGTTGAGTCTCTCTACTACTCATCATCTCTACCCGCCGACGCAAGCCAGCATCTCCTCATCAGCTCTACTACTCCAGCTGTTCTCACTCAACATTCCTTCTGGTTTACAGTCCTTTTCAGGACTACTTTCAAGAAAGAATACTCAAATCTCCACTTTCTCGCCTATCAATTTCTTCTCTTCTATCCACTGTTTCTATAACATTCCACATGGTGTATGGGCGGCCATAAGTGCCAAAATTACCGATTTGAGAAATATATATGTACCGTTGAAAATAAACTAAAATGCAGAAATATATCTAAAAATAAAGAAATTTTTAAAATAATTAAGATAACAAAAAAATAGAAATTCACAGAATCAAACATTAGTGCAGAAATAAGGACAAACACAAAAACAAGACAATCGCAAAGAATAATAAATGATAAAAAAATACGTAGATAACCATATAATTGAACACAATCACAGAAATATAGGTTCATGCAGGAATAGAGAAAGACTGAGAAATGTAAAGACATTCATAGAATTAAATACAACTTCAGAAATATAGACAACCGCAGAATTGAAGAGAACTACAGGAATAATAGAGACGTCAGAAATAAAGACATTTTCAAAAATATAGACAGCCAGAGAATTGTAGACAACCTAATAAATATAGACAATCTCAGAATTTAAGAAAACTTCAGAAACATAAACAACAGAAATATAGACAACCTCAGAACACAAAAACTTCAGAAACATAAACAACAACAGAAATAGAGGCAACCTCAGAAATACAGACAACCGCAAAATTAAACAAAACGACTGAATTATAGTCCATCGCAAATAGCGCTACCTCGTCGAAAATAGAGACTGCAGAAATTCTGGAGAGCACAGAAATTCTGTAGAGCTGAGAAATAAAAGTACAGCACGTCAAACATACTGGAAATGAGAGGGCAATAGAGGGCGTACTACCACCACGCACGTGTATGATGCATGCATGCGATCGAGCATGTGCTATGGTTTTCATCGTTACCGGTATTTTGTATTACATTATCCCACTTGTTTTGGGATTTAATTTCAACCTCTATGGTTGATTACGTTTGTTGGGCCTGAACTTGGTAAAGAGGACTTCGTGAAACAGCGGACAAGTAGCTCACTATCTCCGATTCAGTCAAGAAGTTAGACTTATAACGGTGTTGAGAAACGGGCCCCATGATGTCTAATCTACGATGACCGGCGTGAAGTTGGTTGGATATTCGATATTCGATATTCAAACTGTGAAGTTGGTTGGATATTCAGGTTCGATATTCAAACGCGTGTGAAGTTGGACAGATATTCAATATTCGATATTAAAAATTAGGGGTTTTGAAAGCTAGCTAGGGGGTTTAAAAGGTGGAACACGTCTCGGGCAACCATAAAATAGCTGGCTTGCCCTAATACGAGGATTTTTTAGGGGACAAAAGTCAGTGAATAAAAGGGTTGGAAATTTCTAATTTAATTGTTTTTTCAAGGGGCCCCCAGGGATATCCCGACGGCCTAGCCAGGGTAACCACCTATCCTAACTTGTAGAACTCGATTCGGGTAACAAGATAAACACCTGCTTGACCCGGCGCATGTACATTAAGGGGGCTCAAATTAACAAAATTAAAGGGAATAAAGGGCTATTTAGACCATTTTTTAATTAAAAAAAGTATTTTTTTCAAGGGGCCCCCAGGGATATCCCGACGGCCTAGCCAGGGTAACCACCTATCCTAACTTGTAGAACTCGATTCGGGTAACACGATAAACACCTGCTTGACCCGGCGCATGTACATTAAGGGGGCTCAAATTAACAAAATTAAAGGGAATAAAGGGCTGTTTAGACCATTTTTTAATTTAAAAAAGTATTTTTTTCAAGGGGCCCCCAGGGATATCCCGACGGCCTAGCCAGGGTAACCACCTATCCTAACTTGTAGAACTTGATTCGGGTAACAAGATAAACACCTGCTTGACCCGGCGCATGTACATTAAGGGGGCTCAAATTAACAAAATTAAAGGGAATAAAGGGCTATTTAGACCATTTTTTAATTTAAAAAAGTATTTTTTTCAAGGGGCCCCCAGGGATATCCCGACGGCCTAGCCAGGGTAACCACCTATCCTAACTTGTAGAACTCGATTCGGGTAACAAGATAAACACCTGCTTGACCCGGCGCATGCACATTTAGGGGCAACTCGGTAAAGCATCTCATCAGCAGATTTTATTCATTAATGACACTCAGTCCTAATTCCTCCGCCACTAACATAGTTCCGAAAACCGAGTGATACATGTATTTTGTTTTATTCGCACAAAGTTTGTTGAGTTGTTAACCATATTTTTCTTCTCGAATCAGTCTAATCATTATACATACTTACTTTTTTGTAATCAGATTACAAAGTAAGAAAAATGAGAATGGGTTGGGTCGAATGATTATCTTTAGCCTTTTGTTGTAGATCGGCTGTCTCTGCATGCTCTTGCAGAAAATAGGCATACCGAAAAAATATGGGGCCGTATATCGATACAAAACGTCTTGTTGAAAATATGAGTTTAACGTTCTTCTAATCTTCAAATAATTCTCAGGAAACATTTTCTATGGCACGTGTAGCCTTCAATTCAATTAATCAACAAGGACGGAGTTATACCCCTAAAAAATAATTGTATTATGAATTAACATGTCTCTTTTATACGATATCGCGTGACTAATTATTGATTGATTGATCGGCTAAATTGCCAATGCGACCATCACATAATTTGAATTTATATTTAAAATCTTTTTAAAAGGCCAAGATTTTCTAGCTCGCTTCGCTCGCTGGTGACTTATACAAATTTTCCACTTTTGCTATGTTTTGCTGCTTTAATATATTTCGTTTATTATCCGCACTGAACTGCTTTGAACTTAAAGGGATAGTCCGGGGTGAAAATATTTATATTTTGATACATAGAGTGGTATTCACTGAGCAAAATGCCAAAAATTTCATTAAAATCGGAAAACAAATACTAAAGTATTTGTTATTAATTTACCCAAGCCAAATTCTAACAATTGTAAAAGGACATTTTTCTATCGGGGATATCAATTTATAATCGATTGCTCAATGAAATTCATAATGTACCAACTTTAAGTTGCTTTCATACTCTATTATGATTATTTAGATTGAGCATTTGTATTTTTACTTCTTTCTTTTTGTTTTCATAGTTTTAGTAAGCTTTTTTTGAACACTTTTCTGTCAATGTACTTTACTTGGAAATGTTTTTCTTTTAGTATTTTTATTGGTGTATATTACTTTGTTTGGTAAATGTAGGACCCCAAGGAAGAACAGCAGTATTTTGCAAATACAGCTGAATTGGGCGATCCTCCGTTATTGTATCTATATTGTTATGAAATAAAACAAACAAACAAGTTTAAAGTTTAGCAATATTTTGTGAAAACAATCATCATGAATATTTATTAGATGGGCTGTGGATGTTACATCTCAACTTTCATTTTTCTTAACGTGTTAATACATAATTTTTTTCCCCGTTATTTCATACTTGTGTGAATAATGTCTCCCTTATAGTGAAATAAGTTGCAGCAATAAAATAATATCAAATGCAATAAATCAATGGACAATCCAATTTTTCTAGCTCTTGGAGGAAAAAAATTTGAATAGACCTAATTTCATATAGTAAAATACAAAAGAACAAGTGGAGATGTGACATCATCAGCCCACCTAATGAATATCATGACCATACTGTTTTCACAAAACATTGCTAAAATTTAAACTTCTTAATTTGTTATCCGATTTTGATGAAATTTTTGGCATTTTGCTAAGTGAATTTTACTCTATTTATTAAGCTATAATACTTTCAGCCCGGACCATCCCTTTAATATAATATGTGGTGTATATACCCGCGATATGATAAAAAAATGTTGGCCATCTGCAAAGTTTTAAAATATCACGAGGTTCCGGGGGCTCCGCCCCAGACCAGTGGTGGCACCAAAGGATGAGGCCCAGTGAGTTGCCCAACCCCCCGAAATTTTGAAGAAAAAAATGTTTAGTAAGCATTGTCATAATTCTCCAAGACTTTTTTTTTTGTTCTTAAAATTTTGAAAATTTTCTCATCCATTCACCGTTAGCATTTAGCTCCCGACAATTTTGGTCACTAACATAGATCTTTCAGGTCATTATATAAAATTCACGATGTCGCTCGCGCTACGCGCTCGCAGTAACTAATAATTGAAATAAGTAAATTATCTATTTACATGGGTCTTAAAAATCCAATGTCATTAGAGTTTTCATTATTTGTTTTAGCGAGATACATATCCTGCGTGTCCACAATTTTCATAACTGAAATATTTTCAGCGAATTAGATACCCATTCAGTTCATGATGACAAAAAAGGTGCTTAGAACGTCCAGGTATCATCCCTTCGCGCTCACACTATTTGGTGAGATATTATCTTCATGACCCAATTAATGCAAACAGCTAGTCCTTAACAGGTCGCTTTTCAAGTCAGGAGGGACACCATTATTTTTGAAATAAAATTAGCTCGCACTTCTCGCTCGATTTAAAGAAATTGTGTGTCACCCCCCCCCCACCGAGAATGTTATTTTGCCTCCTTATTGGATAAAAACCCTTGTGCCATTATTGTTCCGGACCCCATCCGATAACACTGCCCCAAGCCCCCAAAAAGTTCTAAAACTGGGAACAAAAAAGAAATGACAAAAGGAAAGAAAGGAAAGGAAGATGAAAGATATATGATGTTCATTTTCTGCACACCATGCATGTCTAAAACAATCTCAAAGTTGCTCGGGGCACAATCCTAAAGTATCCTGTTCATACTATTATGACCTCTCCGTTCTCCCTATTTTTCTTTATATTCCCCCCTCCTTTTCTTTGCTCTCTCCGAGTCCCTTTCCCTTCTCTCTCTTCTATTTTTTTATCTTTTAAAGTTTTTATTGTTTTTTCATAATTTTGTATAAAAAATCAAATATAATTAATACAATATAAAAGAGTAGAATAAATGATATCTTCTATTTCATTTTCTCCCTTTTCTTATTGGTTTTTTTTTCTACTCTTCCCATTGCCGGCACTAAGAGATAGGGAGGAAGTCGGGGCAGTAGTTCCCAATGCTCTAAATAGCCCTTTATTCACTTTAATTTTGTTAATTTGAGCCCCCTTAATGTACATGCGCCGGGTCAAGCAGGTGTTTATCGTGTTACCCGAATCGAGTTCTACAAGTTAGGATAGGTGGTTACCCTGGCTAGGCCGTCGGGATATCCCTGGGGGCCCCTTGAAAAAAATACTTTTTTTAATTAAAAAATGGTCTAAATAGCCCTTTATTCCCTTTAATTTTGTTAATTTGAGCCCCCTTAATGTACATGCGCCGGGTCAAGCAGGTGTTTATCTTGTTACCCGAATCGAGTTCTACAAGTTAGGATAGGTGGTTACCCTGGCTAGGCCGTCGGGATATCCCTGGGGGCCCCTTGAAAAAACAATTAAATTAGAAATTTCCAACCCTTTTATTCACTGACTTTTGTCCCCTAAAAAATCCTCGTATTAGGGCAAGCCAGCTATTTTATGGTTGCCCGAGACGTGTTCCACCTTTTAAACCCCTAGCTAGCTTTCAAAACCCCTAATTTTTAATATCGAATATTGAATATCTGTCCAACTTCACACGCGTTTGAATATCGAACCTGAATATCCAACCAACTTCACAGTTTGAATATCGAATATCGAATATCCAACCAACTTCACGCCGGTCATCGTAGATTAGACATCATGGGGCCCGTTTCTCAACACCGTTATAAGTCTAACTTCTTGACTGAATCGGAGATAGTGAGCTACTTGTCCGCTGTTTCACGAAGTCCTCTTTACCAAGTTCAGGCCCAACAAACGTAATCAACCATAGAGGTTGAAATTAAATCCCAAAACAAGTGGGATAATGTAATACAAAATACCGGTAACGATGAAAACCATAGCACATGCTCGATCGCATGCATGCATCATACACGTGCGTGGTGGTAGTACGCCCTCTATTGCCCTCTCATTTCCAGTATGTTTGACGTGCTGTACTTTTATTTCTCAGCTCTACAGAATTTCTGTGCTCTCCAGAATTTCTGCAGTCTCTATTTTCGACGAGGTAGCGCTATTTGCGATGGACTATAATTCAGTCGTTTTGTTTAATTTTGCGGTTGTCTGTATTTCTGAGGTTGCCTCTATTTCTGTTGTTTATGTTTCTGAAGTTTTTGTGTTCTGAGGTTGTCTATATTTCTGTTGTTTATGTTTCTGAAGTTTTCTTAAATTCTGAGATTGTCTATATTTATTAGGTTGTCTACAATTCTCTGGCTGTCTATATTTTTGAAAATGTCTTTATTTCTGACGTCTCTATTATTCCTGTAGTTCTCTTCAATTCTGCGGTTGTCTATATTTCTGAAGTTGTATTTAATTCTATGAATGTCTTTACATTTCTCAGTCTTTCTCTATTCCTGCATGAACCTATATTTCTGTGATTGTGTTCAATTATATGGTTATCTACGTATTTTTTTATCATTTATTATTCTTTGCGATTGTCTTGTTTTTGTGTTTGTCCTTATTTCTGCACTAATGTTTGATTCTGTGAATTTCTATTTTTTTGTTATCTTAATTATTTTAAAAATTTCTTTATTTTTAGATATATTTCTGCATTTTAGTTTATTTTCAACGGTACATATATATTTCTCAAATCGGTAATTTTGGCACTTATGGCCGCCCATAATGGTGTCCCGTAAACCACATCAGCAATTGTACATGCCACCATGCAAACCTTCAAACAAGCCATTTTAGTCTTTGTCTTTATATACACTTTCGTATCTTTTGTAGCTATCTTTGTACTGCTTGTTTGCTTGACAGGAATCATTTGTTGGTCTGAAGGTCAATTTACAAGCAGTGTTCCTTGAATTGCATTCTTGAGGGCACGAGGGGTTATCATGTCTTATCTTGATTGATTTTCTTGAGAATTTTATAGGAATTTGTTGAGTTCAAGAGTTTTACCGCAATGCAGTTCAAGTCCAAGTGTTAAAGGGATACATTCTGTCTTTGTTGACAGTGTTTGGTATATTTTTGACAGTTACATTCAGGAAGGTACTACAAAAATAAATGAACAGCTTCATGGATATAACATGTACGTACATGTAGTGTTGGAGTAAGTCACCTTTTTAGTTTAACCCCCCCCCCCAAAAAAAGAACTTTAGATTTATGCTAATGTTGGGGCCTGTTGCAGAAAGAGTATGCTGTTAAGTGCAACTCATGAAAGCAAGCAAACTCCCTAGTACATGTATGTATGTTTCATTGGTTGAAAATTAAGTTGTTTGATTTTTGTTTTCATTTGCATTTCATTGTAACTCTTTCTTCAACAGGCCCCTTCTCACATAGCATTTGCTTGTGCAGGTTTTGCACTTTTCTGTCATTTTATTTGAATAAACAGCTTTTAAAAGTTTGTCTGTGTGTACTGCTAGGGCTTCAAATGTTAAAGTTTGCAGTAGTGTAGAAGACACTTTGATGCCATTAAAAGGATGAAACAGCTTATGATTTCGGGAATATCAGAGATGCCAAGTTCAAAGACCAGTTATGCGTGAGATTTTCTGTGAATCTGAGTGAGATCACAGACATTGTGTACAATATGGGGATAGGCTGTGATAGTTGCGTGAGACAGAGATTCCAGGGGATGAACAAGAGTCTAAAATGCTTGAGTCTCACGCATAATGCGTGAGACTTGGTAGCTCTGGAATAGTACAATAAAGGATCTTGTCTTGACAAACTTTACATGCATTGTACATGTATGTAAGTGTATGGTAGCAAAATGAATGCTGACCTTTCCTCATAGGCACTTCCTTTGGTGCTTGATATCCCTGAGAGAGTGATTTCCAAGCCAAAGGTCATCTACGCTCTATCAGTGTCATTGATAGTGCTGTATCAGAGGGTCCTGGCTGATCTAGTGCAGTACACTTTGATACAAAGCCAAATCTTTATAGGGAATAAATTAATTTGTTTTTATTAGCAAGATGAATAAATGTTGACCTTTCCATTGGGCAATTCCATGAGAGCTACATGTATCTTATCCCTGTGTGAGTGACTACCAAGCCAAAGTATACCTGCAGTGTAGTAAATATGACTTCACCTAAAGGGTCTTAGCTGAGCAAGTGTAGAACACACATTGATACAAGAGTAGATAAATAAAGGGAATGAATTTGAAATTTTTTAGCAAAATGTGGAATTATTAATATAGGCACTTCCATCATTGCCTATCTTATCTCCGAGAGTGACTACAGTTTATCAAGCCAAGCAAAGGTTACTTGCAGTCTCGTTGATACTGCTGTATCTGATCAGGGTCCTATTGGAGCTACATGTAATGTAAAACACTGTACAAAGCTAAACAGTGGGATATTCTTAGATAAGGGAATAAGTTTTTTTCCTTAAAATTCAAAATTAGTCTCAATAACAAAACAAATGTTGACCTTTTCCTTATACATAATAGGCACTTCTATTAGTCCTTATCTTATCACTGAGACTACCAAGCCAATGGTCATCTGCATTGTCGTTGATACCGCTATACATGTATTTGATGAAGCTGCATGTAGTGTAGAATGCATTTTGATACAAAGCCAAACAGCTGGATATTATTAGATACATGTAGGAACTATGTTTGTTTTACCTTAAAATTCAGTTTGTTTTTAGTAACAAAATGTTGACCTTTTCGTCATAGGCACTTCTGTCAGTGCTTATCTTATCCCTGAGAGAGTGACTACCAAGCCAAAGGTTGCCTGCACTGTCGTTGATACTGCGGTATCTGAGGATGGTCCTGGCCGAGCCACCAAGACCTTGCCTGAAGGACTGGAGATCCGTGACTCCGGGATCTCAGGAGCTGGCCAAGGTGTCTGGGCAGGAAGAGACTTTGAAGAAGGAACACGTTTTGGTCCCTACCAAGGCGAGCAGGTGGACAAAATTACTGGCTACCAAAGTGGCTATGCATGGGAGGTACGTTGATTGAAGAAAATCTTTCCAAGTGTGAAGTTTTGGGGAATAACAGTAAGGAATTCCTTATAAATACCTTGTATTCAGATCTAATTTCAAGAAGAATCTCTTATAGAAAATGATATTTACTAATTGAAATTGTAAGTGAACAAATATTGCATTAACTGTTGTGAACACGGAATTGTCTAAATCATGGTAATTGAGGAAAATCAGTGCTTGTGTGGAGGAAGGTCTTGCTCTTCTCTTCACATGAGAAATATGGCAGTATGGTGATAAGATATCACAAAAGATTTCTTAATGAAGCCCCAGTCACATATAAACACAGATCCCCAAGGATCTACACGGCAATGACGGCATGATGTGGGGAGGTCCGGGATGGTTTTGCCCCTGATTAGGTGCGACGGTCGTTGATGGCTGTACACATGGCAACTACACGGTCCTACTCGGACCATGAACCTCGTCTATGCAGATCAACAGGGTGTCAATACAGATCAACACATTGATCGTCTTGGATTGCTCTGCTAACATGGCAGTCCACGGATGATGCTGGATGTTTTTAGCCTCCCACAAAACTGCCATATTGACCTCATGGATGTCCATGGACCTCCAAGGTTGATGCCAAGGTGTCTACATGGATCTCTCCCTGACCTCCCCAGATTTGATACGGGAGTTGTCCGGAGTCTGTTTTGTGACGGGCTAAGTGGGTTTTAAGTGTGTACAATTCTGTTGCCTATCATCACTGTCATGCATACTTGTACTGTTTGCTTTTTTAAAATTTAGATAAGAAGTGACGGAGGCCAAGGAGAGGTCATCCATTGCATAGATGCTGGGAATGAGACCAAGAGCAATTGGATGCGCTACGTCAACTGCGCCTGCAAGGAAGTAGACCAGAACCTGAGGTCGTACCAGGATGGTGAAGACATCTTCTACATTGCCTACAAACCTATCAAGGCTGGTACAGAACTCTTGACGTTTTATGGAGAGGAGTACGGGAGAAAGTTGGGCATAGAGACGGAACCTTCAACAGGTAGCCCACTGCATTAATAATCAAAATCATTGTTTCATTTTGCAAGTACAGAGGTGACACTTCATTTTTGAAGCGAGTTTGATTATAATGCATTACATGATGTATGTAAGATTTATATGCTGGACCAAAGCCATGCTAGTTTACATTTACGTGACGAGTGAATTCTCTACATAGTTTAATATCACAGACCCTACATGTAGAATGACTGTTATTCTGCGAAGTCAGTATTATAGATAATACTCATGTAATGACCCCTTTCGGGATCCTTTTTTGTCGTTTCCCACCAGTTGCTACCGGCGACACTCACTTGTGCAACATCTGCGGCCAACTACTAACGTCTGTTGAGTTTCTGAGTCGTCACCTGAAGTACGTTCATCAGAGCCGTTATGGCATCCCCTCCACGTACAACATGAATGCTGATGTTTCTGAATGTAAGTATAGGTGAATTCAACTTCAGAGCTCTGTAACTTGCGAATGTCCTAACTGGGGGCTTCCAAAGAACAATAAACACACCTTGAATAGATTACACGATGGGTCAGGTGGGTGTTTCATAAGCTGTTTGTAAGATGCAAATCACTTTACGCATGACTGGTGATCCTTCTCGTGCTATGTGGTATCCCTATATAATTGATTTATGACCTAAGAACTTGTTCCAGTCATGCATGAAGTTGTGCGTAACCTTACGAACAGCTTCATGAAACAGCCTCCAGGTACGTTTCTATGTCAGTGCATACATTTTCATTTGTTAGGGATACTTGAAGCTCCCTAGGTAGAAATTACCATTAAAGGAGCACCCAAACCAAATTCGTCTGCAGTCAAACTTGGATTTGGGATTTCATGGCAATGGCTCCTGCAATGTTTGTGTTTCATGATACGTGCGACACCTAGGGTCATTAAAGCGTTCTTGATTGCCTGCTCTTGTTCGAGGACATACAAATAGCATGGGCGTGAGTAAGAATTAAGATTTAAAGAACACTTGAAGTATTTGATAGCAGAAGGGTGAATCCCAAGCACAGGAAAGAGTACTGTAAGGACTAATCAATAGCACTACAAAATAATTCCCAAGAATATTGAAGTGATTATAAGGGTCCCCTTTATTATTGTACTGCAAGAATCTTCAGAATTGGAGGAGGTTTACTCGGTCATATCCCCATGCTACATTCATTAACTGGGCGTTGTGGCGTGCGCCTGTAATCCAAGCTGTGGGGAAGTTACAAATTGATGCAGAGGTTCGAGCCTTGATCACGTCTTTCGGATGGTGACGTTAAAGGTCGGTCCCAGACGTAAATAATCATACCTGATTGATACACGTCTGTCAAGAACTCAAAATACACATAATAAAAAATACACATAAATTTCCTCTCTCTCTTCTGCTCTTGATGTATCTAAAATTAGATTTGAAATCAGTCAAGCAAGGCAAGGACCTACTGGAGAAAGCAATTAGCCAAACTGACACAAGTAAGTATTGCCCAAGATGATAATGATAATAATACCTTTTAAATAGTACTTCATACATTGAGGTGACATCTCGTGGTATTTTACAGATATTTTGTACCCGGCCATGTTGTCTCTCCCATGTTTATGTTTGTCAAAAGGCCACATGTGTAGAGGTCATCGTCAAAAACAGTTTATTTCCTATTGGTCTAATGCCAATTCCCAACCCGTCTACTATCATTTGGTCTACCATCAGTTCGTCTACTATCCATGTAGTCTAATTGCCATTTCGTCCACTCACCATTTCGTCTAATAACCAGTTAGTCCAATGGCCATTAAGTCCATATACCATTTGGTCTAGTTGGACTAAAGTTTTAATTGCAGGAAATGAATGAAAAAAAATTAGGTATTAGACCAACTGGCTATAAGACATAATGGTCTTTGACGAACTGGTGATTAGACAAGGTTATTATGGGACCAAATGGCTGTTAGATAAAATGTTGATGGAAGGAATGGCATTAGACTACATGAAGGTAGACCATGTGAGGAGTGGACGAGTTGGTAATAGATGAATCAGCAGTTTACCGTCAAAAATCCACTTTTCTGTGCTAGATATCAAGGTTGCCATCCTTAATACATATTGTGAATGGTGCTTTTCAGGTCCCAATACGTCAACAGAAAAAGCTGCAAGTCGGAAGTCAAGACTAGGTTCTTCAACAACTCAAAGAGGTCAGTCTTTCACCCAGTTTATATTCAGTTGGTCTCCAAGCAGTTGGTCCACTTCTAATACAGTCACATACCACATTGGTGTAATTGCCGGCTGGTATACACTACACATTGTCTAAACCCACTTAGTATAATTGCCATTTATGAGGGATTAGATCAAGCAAAAAGTAGACCGAGTGACATTTTGTTTTCTATCTATATAAAGCCTCAGAAGATTTATTGACTGGAATAGTTCCTAAACATTGTATTGTGTTATAAACTTTCTGGTAAGGACCTTGTCAGTGATATTGATTTTAAAATGTTGAACAGTGTATTTGTGGTATTAGGCTTTACAGTGTTCATTACCATCATCTCAGAGAAAGAGAGAGGGAAGGGGGGGGGGGGGGGGGAGAAATGGGAGGGGGCTATATTGAACACATTTCAAACTTGCCTAAAATACATATATCTATGAAGATTATTAGCAATGCTCACACTGAATGTCTTCTTCTTTACCTCTTCCTTAATTCTTTTGAAAATTCTAAGCACTCGGGTCAAATCCACCAGACCTTCAAAGGGTCCAGTTGTCCCGAAGGAAGATTCTGAAGACTTGGTCCTACGAGACGACAAGAAGGAGGAGGTTGATGAATTTCTTGTCCCTTTTCTCTGTCCATTGTTCTAAAGTTCTAATCACTGTGAAAGCTGAATATCCTTTCATTTCTGCTTGCAGCTATCAAATCCACCAAACCTTCAAAGGCTCCAGGTACTCCAAAGAAAGATTCTGAAGACTTGGTCCTGCTGGACAATGGCGACGAGGAGGATGATGATGATGTCGGGTTTGCCGGTAGCGGCAGCAGCAAGCATACCACCTGGTCTCTGAAAGCTGATTCAGATGATGACCTTGGAGACACAGAGGCTGCACCAGGTAACTACAATTGCCAAAGCCACTTGAGATAAAATTGCATTATTTCAGCAGCTCACAACTTTAGCTTGTAACTCATCATGAGTAAAGAATTCATAAAACAAGGGCATTTCATGAAAAAAAAGCATTCTGTGATTTTCACCAACTTAGCTGAGAGAGAATTATTCAGTGAAAGTCAGTGACTACCGGTACCTTGAAACACCCCCCAGGTTTTTTTTGATTCAGATATATGTCAGACCAGGGAGTTTTTCATGAAGATTTATGTATGCCAATCAGATGCTGTGATTTCCAGTAGCTTGGATCACCTGTTGATGAATATCACTGAAAAAAGTCTTCATGAAATGCACCTCATGTCACCTTCCACAATCAAAATACGAAGTAGGTTGTCTCACATCGCACCGAGTCAAATACAACTTATGGTTAGTACCCAAAAATCTCAAGTATGATTTGAGATGCCCTAGACAGATCGACAAGCACTCTTGCATATTGGTCCAAAGAGTGGAAGTCCATAAGCTTGAGGATGTATTTTTTAGCATTGTTTTTGTTTTGTTTGCAACCTAATGTATTGCCAATTGTTGGTTTATGGGTAAATTTTGTTGACCTTTTTGTATTTTCCCTGTGTGTTATATAGAATTTGAACCTTGTTTGTGTTTTCACATACAAATTGCATGACTCATTCTCTTCTTTATACTTAGTCCTGTTAGATATTTATAAGCTTCATTTTCATATTTGCATTATATGTATATTTTTTTTACATTTGATTTAGTTCAATTCAAAAATGATAATATACAAAATTTTCTTACCTCATTGTAAATGCATTATTTCAGACTTCTTTTTAGTCTTTTCAATGAAAATTGCATGTGAACACTTGCCTATGCTAAAAATATTTGCACTTTATAGTATAATGTAAATTTTGCCTAGATCTGCCAGCGACAGATTATTCTAAATTTGACACAAAATCAGTCTCACATAACCTTGTAACCTACCATAAAGCAATCATGCATAGACTACACAGTACACATAGTCATAGAGGGAGACACAATACCCACCCCCCATGCCAATCAATCCCCAAGAGCTAAAGGCCTCCACACATCTAATGACTGGTCCATGAACCACTGATATGTATACCAAGGCTCCACACTAACTTTTTTTCTTGGTGGCCCAAACAATCTACCAAAATCATCAATTTCACATTTTCGGTGGCCCTAAAACAACAGAAAACATTACAATTTATCAAACATTTGGTAGCCCAACCGGGCCACCAAGTGTTGGCTTTTACAAAATTTTGGTGGCCCGACTCTCATTTTTGGTTGCCCCGGGCCACCGGGCCACTGCTAATGTCGAGCCCTGTGTATACTAACTGGATAGGCGGTCAAGCGGCATGGACTGAAGCCGGTTCCCACCATCTTCTTAGGACCACCAAAGCAGCTCAATGTAAAATGTAGTATCCAGATCAGTGGGCCAGACTGGACGAGAGAGAGTCCTTGGTCCTGCTTCTTGAAAGACTCGTTATAATAACTGATCCATAACAAGCTTACCATCAGCCAATGAAATCGAATGATCTCAGGAGCTTTAAAACTGCATATTTGTTATTTAACATGTTTTATAAAATAGGTCCCTGGGCCCCATCTTACAAAGAGTTGCGATTGATCCAATTAATCGCAACTATGGACGGCCAGCAACGTCAATTTCTATTCATGTTTGTTCAAAGTATTTTCTAACTATGATGTATAGTCATTCATTTTATATTTTTATTGAAAATTCCCTGTGCTTCTCCTTGTTTACAAAGGGCATCAGGCAAATTTCTTGTAGACAAAAATATGACACTGATGGATATCCGTAGAATTACGATTGATTGGATCAATCATAACTCTTTGTAAGATGGGTCCCAATTGTAGAATGATAATCTGGCTTGTCAGCATGTCTCCGTCTCTCATGCTTTGTAGAGATCCTAATGCCGTGTTCTTCTCTTCTGTTTTTCTTGGTTCAGACCCTGTGGTGTGCACGTGGTTTGAAGATGTACAAGATTGGGCGGAGGGGTTAATAGGTGAGCTGAATGCTGAATGCATGTGATACTCCTGTTAACACTTCAAATACCAGACTAACATTTTGTCAATATGTCCTTGAACAGAAATTATACCTTGATTTATTCCCATTCATCATTATATGAAGGGTTGATGGATGCGATAGAATACATGTGATATTCTATTTAATTTCATTTAATAACTTATCTAAATATTACCAAACTAACAATTTGTGAAAGGGTACTCCCCCCAAAAAAAATAGAATAATAAAGATAAATGAATAAAATAACATAATAAATAAAAATCTATACATGTATTAAGGAGTGTAAGAACAAAATAGGTTTAAAAGAAAAAGATAGATAAAAAAATCAATAACAGTTTGAAATACTACAGAAATGTTTAAAATTATCTGAATTATTCGCTCATTTTGCTTTGATTAGGTTCTCGGAATATTTTGTGAATGATTTATCACAGATTTTTACAGAAAGTCTTGTTATCTGTGAAATCCTTAACCAAAGAAAAAAGGTAGCAAAAGTCTGATCTGTAGTTAAAATCACATAAAGTGTTTCTTGAAGCGCTTCTAAAAAATATTCTGTAAACTTGTAAGGGTGTTTTTACTTTTCAGAAATTAAACCTCTTTATACAATTTGATATTAAACTTCTAACAATTTGAAAGTTGGTCATAAATTTTGTGCTAACATCAGTCTTCAATCCAATGATCCTATTCATCCCAATCTTGGTGTTTAGAAGGATAATTAAATTGATATTTTTCTAGCACTAGGTACATTGCATGATTTTCAAGTATATTTCAACAAATTTATGCATGATTTTATGTCCATGTGATAGACTGCATGCTTTAGAATCTATATTTAGATGATAATTCTGCCACTACCAATACACATTGACATACTTCAAGGCATGTCCAAGCCATCTCTTTGCCTTCTCATAAACCTGTTGGAGAATGAGCCTGTGCATATACGGGAGCTGGTGTCTATGGAAAACGTATATAGCATTATAGCCAAATTATCCATTCTCCAAAGGGTTAATGAAAGAAATTGCTCTGCTCAATGTTAAATATACATGTACATGGTTTCAACCATTCTTTTAAATAATTTTTTTTCTTTTAAAATTGGTTGATATTTGGAAACAGCAATATGTATCGGGCACAGAATATCTTGGACATGTCTCTAAACCACAAGCTAATCTCATGATTATACTTATTTTGCACTACGTTTATATCTCACCCACGCATGGTGTCCAAGTGGGCAGGTTGGACATATGGGGCTCTTGACACAAAACTCAGTGATTGATCGTAGAGCAAATTTCACGATTGATTGCTGATAATGATCACAGTAATCAAGTGTCAATATCAGCTTAATGGTTAAGCTTTTTGTTACAGGCCCCCTGGTCGGTGTTTCATAAAGCTGTTCGTAAGTTTAGAGCGAACTTAAAGGGGAATGAAACCTTTGGAACAAATAGGCTCGTGTAGAAACAAAAAAAAATCAAAGAATAAGAATAAAGAAAGTTTGAGAAAAATCGGACAAATAGAAAGTTATGAGCGTTTGAATATTTCAATCACTAATGCTATGGAGATCCTCCCATTGTCAATGCGACAAGGATGTGTGATGTCACTGATGAACAACTTTCCCTTTGGTGGACTATAAAATACCCTCAAAATGTCTATTTTTGCTTTTTCTTATGATGATACAAACTCTTTATCCATGATGTATTCTTAAAAAATATGTATTACATGCCCTCATGTAGAAAGAACACATGATTTATTAATAGATGTGACAAAAGAGGCAATTCAAGTGTAATAGATACTAAAGTAATGGGGACAGTTGTTCACAAGTGACATCACACATCTTTGTCGCATTGCCAATTTGCTATCTTCATAGCATTAGTGATCGCAATATTCAAATGCTCATAACTTTCTCATTATTTGTCAGATTTTTCTCAAACTTTCGTTGATCTGTTTCTTTGATTTTTCTGTTTTCACACAAGCTATCTTGTTCCAATTGTTTCATTCTCCTTTAAAGAGCGACTGGGTAACTTTTCTTACGCGCTAAATAATCACCAATGAAGATTAATGGTGAATATCTTTTACCACAAGAAAGGATCACCAGTCACTCTTAACTTACGAACAGCTTTATGAAATGGCCCCCCTGAATAGATCTTATAGCCATTTTGGTGCTAACCATTTGATCTGATGCTACAGCCATACTGACCAGTGAAATCTACCCCAAACCAACTGATGGTATGTCATTACTAACAATGGTTGGACTGGAGCAGGTTCCACCAATATGTAGCGGTGAAATATACTCCCAACCGACACTTCGTCATTGGCGATGTTTTATTCTTGTCGGTCTGGGGTCGGTATCACCAGTGTGTAACCGTGAAATCAACTCCAAACTGACCGATAGGCTGTCATTGGTAAAAACGTAAAATCTGTGGTCCGTCTCGAGTCTGTTTCACCAGTGTGTTATGGTGAAATCTACTCCAAACTGACTCATTGTCAACTGATATTATGTCATTGATAACAAAATACAGTAATAGCCTTGTCAGTCTGGAGCCCGGGGGGGGGGGGGGGGGGGCCACTTACATTGACAAGTGGATACCATGCGCGACCCCAAAACACGTAAAAAGAATGTCTTTTTCACGATAGGGCACGTACGTACGTAACGTGATAAGGGTGTCAAAAACACAAAAATAATTTTAAAAGGGTATCTATTTCGCTTGGAAAATTACATGTTTAGGGTCGAATTTGCGGGGATGATAAAGCAAAATTGAAATGTTTTATAAAGGATGTCCGTTTTGCCCCAACACTTCGTGTTTAGAGTCCGAACTGCACGAGGTGTAGAAGGTGTGGTCGTACTAAACCAAATAAGGTAAAGCCGACGACCGAAGGACCCGTAACAATAAAACATTCCAGTACTTGTTTAGGGGTTCATATCACGGAATATTTGCCAAGAGCATCATTTTGTTTCCAATAATTGTTAAGGGTAGGGTTTCACTCGCCAATACTTGTTAAGGGGTGCATTTTCAGAATATGGAAATTACGTGTTTAGGTTGCTTTTCGAGACCCCATGGTCGCGCATGGTATCCACTCGTGAATGGAAGTGGCCCCCCAGGGTCTGGAGTGGGTTTTACCAGTGTGGCTGTAGCATAATTCCCGGGTCATCTAACACTAGGGGCCGTTTCATCAAGCTGTTCGTAAATTAAGAGCAACTGAAAGAACGACTGGTGATCGTTTCTTGTGGTACATGATTTTCACCACTAAATGTTCATTGGCAAATATTAAGTGCACAAGAAAGGTTCACCAGTCGTTCTTAGAGTCACTCTGAACTTACGAACAGCTTTATGAAATGCCCTCCTGGGATGTAGAAGCGGACGGCCCTTCTGAGCAACAAGGCGGCTGGAGAAAACATTCTCCCATAGACTTTTGTGACTTGTCCAAGGCCAAGGAGGGCAAAGTTTGTCTTAATGTCAGCTTCAACTAGATCCTTGCCTAACACCTTATAGTAAACCCACATTGCCTCTCGTAGATTTGGTATAATGATGATTTAGTCTATTCTTTATCCACTACCATATTCTGCTAATGATGTCCCGGAACAACTAAGACATTCAACCATATACACGATGGGGAAAAGACAAAATGTCAATTTACTTGGTAAAATTCTAAAAGGCATAATACTGATAATGTTATTCTAACTTGTTCAGCTTTATTTCAAATGTTAACTATGCACACTTCTGAAATATGGTAGACCTGATTTCCTTTTCTCCTTGTACTTTTACAGATCTTGATGATGGTGAAGATGATGATGAGGTCAAAGGAAGCAGTGGGAAACAGTCACCTGAACAGGATGAGAATGGTAAATTTCTTTCATGTATTCACTTTTATTGATTTATAATCATATATTAACTTTGAATCATCTAAATTGTTTAAGTGATTTTGGCAGTAAAGTCATACAGTTATATTTACAATGAGCATTAACTGCATTTGAAGGTCTTTATTCAGGACTTTTTGCATTTACCATGGGGAAACTTTACAATGCCCCAATTCCTTTGAAATTGCAAGTCAATTTGCAATGGAGAACTGAGAGATTTTTTTCGAAAGTTAGTGGACTGGGACAGCATTAAAATCTCTTTACTCTGGACAACAACAATTTTGCAATTGTTTGTACGGTGCAAAAGCCTCTCAGCTCTCCACTGACTTTAATTCCATTTGGAATTGCATCAAAGGAATTAATGCTGTGTAGAGAGTTTTCCCATAGTAAATGCGAAAACCCTCTATTTTCAGGTTAAGTGATCATTACTTGAATACAAATATAGTCTCAAAGGGTGCACTAGACTTGAAAAAAAGAAAAAAAAAGTCATGAAATAATGAGGCATGGGCTTTTTATATTACACATTCATCGCCAAAAGTGTTGGGGTCCTCTGAACTCAAATAGTGGCCAATGGAAACTGGTTCTATAACACTTATTCATTTCAAAAGAAAGGCAATTAGGTGGCCATTAAAGACAGGTTTTACTGTGCATCAGAATGTATGAGGTGAATGATTGACATAGATGCCGAAACTTGTAAAAATTGATCTGCTTGTTTGCTGTAAATTATCCTGTTGTGACATGTGATATTACCTTTACCATTCGTAAAGAAAACACAAAGTATTACTTAAAATTTGCAAACAGTCTCTATATGAATTTTTTCATCTATTTGTCTCACTTTCTTCATCTACCCTGTATTTCAGAACTCGAGTGGCATCTCTGCCATGAATGTGGACAACTCTTTGATGAAGAGGAACTCCTGGAGATTCATGTTGCTGCTCGTCACACTGTAGGAGGTAAACCAGTGAACAAGAAAGAGGCTTCTACCAAAAATTCTGCTGATGGAACAGCTTCCTCCAGCCCTAAAGACAAGGGGTCCAAGACAAAGGTTGGCAGCAGTAAAGAAGAGAAGCAGAGGACTATTCAAGAGATAAAGAAGAACTCAAAGGAAACAAAAGGAGAGAAGGTGAAAGACCAGAGCAATGATGTTGGTACTGCGAGGACTAGTAACATATTTGACAAATTTGGCCCAGTTCCTGGAAAAGTGACAACTGTAAATGAAGCCGGTGATGCGGTAGAGGTAATTGATTCTGAGGATGTGGATGAAACTAGAGCAAAGGAAGGGGCCTTTAAAGACAATGATATCATGGCTATTGATGAACATTTGACTTCTTCAAATCCAGATCAAGATGCGAAGGAGGATGATGTCGAAGAAATAGAAAGTGAGCAAATTGCCACAATTTCAACCGTTGGAGACTTCATTCAGGAAGATGACACCGCAGATATTGACCAAGTGCAAACTGGTTCTCATCTTGGAGGATTCAACTCCGATGCCAATGTGAACATTGAGAAAGAAATAGTGGAAGTTATTCCTGGAGATGAGGATGACAGTCTGGTCGACCCCTCGGCTGGTAGGAAGATTGAAGATGGAATGTCTCAACAGGCATGGAGGCAATATATCTGCAACATCTGTAGGAAGGCATGTCACAACAAAGAGGCTCTTGAAGAACACCAGAAGTCGCATCCTTTATTTCAGTGTTCGATATGCTTTGTGTCATTTATTAGTGAGGAAAGTCTTCTGCAGCATGAGGTAGATCATAAAGAAAAGCCATTCTTCTGCGGTACATGTGGAAAAACATACAAAAGTCAGTCCAGCTTGAAAGAACATGAGTACAGCCACACTGGCCATCGACCCTTTGTGTGTCCCTACTGTCCAAAAGGCTTCATGCGTAACAAAAAGTTGAAAGTGCATATAAAGAAAAATCATAAGAACTTAATCCGTGCTGCTCGGAAGCCCCCACCACCCCCATTAGTTCTATCAGAGAATCAGTTTGATGGTTCTGCTTCAGTGTCTGATGTGGACATGGAATTTTTTGATAGAGAGAAGCTGAAGGAACAGGAATCAATCAGTGGTCAAGCATACTCCACTCTAAAAAAATCCAGTGAGCAGTCGGAGTTCAAATGTGACACCTGCAGCCAGAGTTTCCCTTCTAAGTCAGTTCTAGAACGCCACTCTAAAGTTCACCAATTCTATGGAAGTACATCGAGTATATCTGCAAGTTCTGTTGCTTCTTCTCAGGATAGTGCAAGTATAGATGAAATGTCTGCAGAGGCAGGCACCTATCCTGAAGAGATGAGGTCACCGCGACCATTCAAGTGCCAACTCTGTGATTCAACATTTCTTGAGGAAGCTCACTTGCAAATTCATGTAGAGATTCATAGCATGGATGGACCTTGGGGTTGTGTGATCTGCAAAAGGAAGCTCAAGCAGAGAGCACATCTCCTGGAACATGTCTATGTCCATTGGGGTTACAAACCCTTTGCTTGCCGCTATTGTCCAATGGACTTCATGAGAGCCTATGATGCTGAGAGACACATGCTATCACACAAACAACGGCGCGGGAGAACAGAAGAGCCCAGACAGAGGGCAAACAATGACCTGGATGGTAGCCATGCTGGGCAAGGTAATGAATCCAAGGCATCCATTCTTGAAGATCTGTTAACAAAACCACAATCTCATAATGATGACATCAATGAGGAAAGGGGTGGAATGTTCAAGGACTTGGGTGACTCCATAGCCCCACTGCCTGTCGTCCCTCTGAGATGTCCTGATGATGGAAAGAACAGACCTTACGCTTGTGAATTATGTGACAGAGCATTTACTGCTAAATCCTCGCTGAGAGAGCATCTCTTCTTACATTTTGGGAAGCCGTATCCCTGTGATTTTTGTGAAAGACAATTCACAAGAAAAACCTACCTTATTAGCCATATGAAAGAAGTCCACCCTGAGGCAGACACCTCTGCAGTTGAAGATAGTGTTCTAGATGGGAAATATGAAGAGTTGATCAACAAAGCACTTGACCGGCATCAGTCTGTGGACCAAAAGAAGATTTCTCAGCCTGATGTGATCACTGATTCTAACTCGAACCGGCCATATGCCTGCAAAGTTTGTGATAAACGTTTTCAGTTCTCCTACACTCTCAAAAAGCACATGCAAGCCCACATCAAGCTGAAGCCACTCCTGTGTGATTTCTGTGAGAGGCGGTTTGTAAGACAGAGCTACCTGGATGAGCATATAAAGAACCAACATCCTCCAGGGTCAAGATCCAAAGACCCGAATAAGCCCTTCAAATGCGAGATCTGTGACTTGACTTTTTCCAAGCGGGCTTATCTCAAGGATCACCGCTTCAGGCACAAGCTCAAGAAGCCATTCCCTTGCAGCTTCTGTACCAAGAGCTTCCGTCGGAAATGTCTCCTGCTTATGCATACCTCTCGCCATCATCCTAATGAGCATCAGCTGATGGCTTCCAACCAACCTAAAGCAGCTACTGCTCAACATTCACCAGGCTCAAGCTCAAAAACCTTGAAAATAAAGCTGCCATTCCAAAAACAGATGTCTCCAGCTTCTTCCCAGTCTAATCTGACAAGGGACCCGCTAATGTGTCATGAATGTGGTGCCACGTTCTCGTCTGTTGCCAATGTTCGGAGGCACATGCGCATCCACAGTGGAGAGCGTCCATTCAAATGCAAATTCTGCTCATGGTCCTTCAATCGGAAGGAGGTTTGGCGAGGTCACATGAAGAAGAAACATGCAGGGGAGTTGCGGGCTTCAAGGAATAAAGCGAATGCAGGTCTTGGCAAGATCAAGAAGGAAGGTTTTAACTGTGACAAGTGTGATGGATCATTCAAGAGTAATTACTCATTATCGGTACACTTGAAACAACACAGTCAGGGTTCTAGTTCTCGTCCTTTCAAGTGTTCACTGTGTGATCTGGCCTTTATTAGGCAGTCTGACCGTACCAAGCATTTGAAATTCGTCCATGGCCTTGACCAAGCTGATATTGATGCTAGTGCATTGAACAAAAAGGAAATAAAAGTAGAACCAGGAACAACACCACCACCCAGTACCCCTCAGACTAATGCACCTTCTGCTGAAGTTCATGTATGCCATAGATGTGGTGCACGTTTTGACTCATTTTGGGGTCTCGAGAGCCATTCAAGAGTTCATGAAAAACACTCGAGGTTTCCTCGTCCGTATAAATGCATTGAATGCGGAGCTGCCTTCAAAGGACTTTCTAATCACACACGCCACATGAGGGTTCATACCCCAGAATATATCCTGGAGACAAAGAAGATCCTGAGTAACATGCCTGGCAGGAAGTCAAGAGTTCAAACATCCACAACAAATCTTCCAGTGAAACCCACTGTGGCACCAACAGATAAAGGACCATTTTTGAGTGGAAAGGAAGCAAGGCCCCATGTGTGTCCCAAGTGTGGTACGAGCTACAAGTATGCAAGGAACCTTAGGAAACATATCCCTCGCCATATCAAGTCTAGTGACCGCCCTTTCCAGTGTAAAATCTGTGGGATTTACGCAAAAACTAAAACCAGCATAACCAAGCACAGTCAGATTCATGGTCCACAAGCAACCTCTAGAAGAGTTTCCCATGACTGCCAAAAGTGTGGAAGTTCATTCCCAACCAAGCAAGAGCTGATGAAACATCTGGCAGTTCATACCCAGTCCATATCTTCTCAGTCCATGTTTAGATGCAAGTTCTGCAATGCTGGCTTCAAGCACAGAGGATCCCTTACCATCCATGAAAGGTCCCATTCCAAACTGAACTTTGGCTTCAAATGGGAGAAAACCAAAGTTGTGAAAACACCAGATATTTTCCGGAACGGTAGCAAGAAGGTATTTGTTATAAAAGGCTTGCAGTGTCCGGTGTGTATGAAAACTTTCACAAGACGTTCCGGTGTCAGCAATCACAAGAGAGTTCACCCAGACGTCGAATTTGTCTGGGAGGAAGAACTAAGAGGATCAGTAGACATGACTTTGGAGAGGCCTTATCAGTGTAGTATTTGCCTCATGAGATTCATGAGGCGATCAGGCCTATCTAATCACATGCACTCTCACCGTATCAAAGGGAGCAAAAGCGATGAGTCACCGTCAAAGCTTCCGGCAACACCAGAAAGCAGTGGTTTCCTTCTAAATACAGAAAATGAGCAAACGACACCAAGGGCAGAAGAAAGACCATTCTCTTGTGAGCAGTGTTCGTGCACTTTCAAAACCAAAGGATCGCTGACAACACATACCAAAGTGCATAGCCATGATAAAATGGATGAGCGTAACCATGTCTGCGACATCTGCGAGTGTAGGTTTATAAGCTCTACTAACTTGAAGAAGCATCAACGGGTCCACACTGGCCAACCAGGGACTCCGATACAGTCCGATCCTGTCTCGAAATATTCTCAACTGGAAAGTTCCGAGAGTATAGATATCAAGACCAAACGGCCTTTCCGGTGTAGATTGTGCGGTGAAACGTTCAAAGCGAAGCATCTCCTTGATGACCACATTCAGATCCATAGCATTTCCCCGAGACAGTCTGTAGTGAAACCAAAGGAACTTGGGGCATTGCCTGCAGATGTAAGTGAAAGTAGTGGAGAAGCTTTCCTGAGAATGACAGATAGACCCTTTCCATGCCCAACTTGTGGTGACAGATTTCGACTGAAGACTACCTTATACAAGCACATGCGCCTTCACAGGCAGAGTGCTGGAAAACCCTTCCGCTGTGTAGAGTGCGGCCTTGGATTCTACTCTATTGGTAACATGACCAAGCACTTAAAACGGGCCCATCACAGATTTTCAAACAATGTAGCAGATGAACCTGTGGCTGAGATTTTGGATAGCCTGAAGGTTACCCCAGAGCCAGTGTCCCCTTCGGTCAGTTCTCCGAACAGATCTGTCAGGTCTCCTTTCAAAGCAAGACCTTTCTCATGCAAGTACTGTGGAGATACCTTCACCATGAGATGCAACATGAACAGGCATCGGAAACGGCACGAGACTGGAGACAACTTGCCTTTCCGCTGTACCCACTGTGGGTTTGGATTCAAGAGTATCAAGGAACGGACGAAGCATATAGTCCGCGTTCATAATCAAGATCCCAAAGAGCACGTACGAACTGATACTAGGAAACCAATACGTACAGGAATGAAAACCTACAAGTGTCCAATATGCGGTGATAACTTCACTGACTCTTCAGGAATTTACAAGCACTTGCGTGTCCATGCTAAGAGTGCTAATAAGCCATACAAATGTGAGATTTGCAAAATTGGATATAATACAATGGTTGGCCTGTCTAGGCATCGGGGTCGAGTCAACCACTACGTCAGTGATAATGGCGATGAAGGTTCATCAAGATCATCTCAACAGCCACCAAGAGACATTAAACCAGATATAAGCACCCTGCAGGACAGCTTGGGAAAGACTTTGCATAAATGCCGTTATTGCCCTGCCACCTACAGGGACAGATCCTCTGTCTGGAGACATGAGAGGGTTCACAAACTTGGTGTATCGAATTCAAGACCATTCTCTTGTAAGACCTGTGGACTGGCCTGCTACTCAAGGGCCCATCTAGAAAGGCACGTACAGATTCACCGCAGAGCTCCGGGATTCAGACCAGATACGCATGCGAGAAAGAAGTCAACCTCAGATCGCTGCAAGAGATGCGGGTTGGCATTCCGTACAAAGAGTCTCTATCTAGTTCACATGAAACGGTGCTCCAGGACCTCGTCATTTGTTTGCAAGATTTGCTCCGTACCTTTCAGCAATCAGATCATGCTCACCAAACACGTTCGTCAGGATCATGGTGGCTATCAAAGGGATGTCATCAACTTTTGTGGTAGGAGTATTGTCAGGGAAACTGGTGCTGACAAGAAGTTTTGCTGTGACCAATGTGACCAGAGGTACAAAAGACCTAGTGAACTTGAAAAGCACTTGCGACGCCATGCACTTGGCCTTATCAGACCCCAAGAGGGCTTCTCTCCTTCTGCAATCAAGCAAGAGGAGGATATTGAAGTGAATGTTGAAACCTTAGAAGAAAGTCATGAAGAGAATCTTTCTGGAGGAGACAAGACAGAGGAAACCCATCAGTTACCTGAAGTGGAAGAATCTCCTACTAGTTCAGGCAGTTGGTTTATGGCAGCTGGTCGAACACCTGTTCACAATAGAACAAACAAGTCTGATAGGGCCCGACCATTTGTATGCCAGACCTGTGGATTCGCCTTCATGACAGTCATCCATCTACGCAAGCATACACGACTTCATACAATAGCCCACACAAAGCCATATGTTTGTAAGATCTGTACCTTGGGTTATACTAGATTATTGGACTATCACAGGCACTGCAATGTTGTTCACCCATGGGGAAAGGGTAATCAGAATGAGGTCAGATGTCCTCGTTGCAAGGAGAAATTTGAAGCTAAGAGTGACTTGGTAGAGCACCTGGAGAAACAGACTTGCAAGTTTGTAGATGACCTTCCAGAAGTGGAGACGAGTCAGCAAGGTGGTGATGGAGGTGACCAAAGAAATGAGGTATCTGATGCAGTAGAAGGAGTTGAAGGCACCATGAGTGCTGCCACCAGGCTAGGATACAGTAACAGAGATTTGATTTGTCCCATATGTAACTACCAATTCCTTGCCAAACCTCATCTCGAAACACACATGAAAGTGCACGACAACTGGGAGAATCAGCCCTACAGATGCGAGCGATGTCAGATTGGTTATAGTACGAAGCAGCATTTAACCAAGCATGTCAACATGAATGTTCAGTGTATCAAACTGGCAAAAGAAAAGGAAAGAAAGAGGCTATTGGATGAGAAAAATAATCTTCTGACCAACAGTAGTACAGAGTTGGATGCAGCACCAGAAGAGATGGTACCGCAACAACCCCAGCTTTCGCAAAGTGGAAAGGTAAAGCGGCATATCTGCCATCACTGCAATAAGAGCTTTGTCAAAAGAAGTCAACTACGCATCCATCTTGAGTATCACATACCATCACCTGATAGACCACACGTGTGTGCCAAGTGTGGTATGGGCTACAAAACCCTCTCAAACTATGCTAAACACATGAAATGGGAACATTCTAAGCCTTCTGCTTCTCCAGCAAAATTAACAGCGGCGATATATATGTGTAGGGACTGCGGGTATTCAGTCACCAAGAAGTCTCTGTTGGAAGAGCATACCCGCTTCGGATGCCCTAAAAAGAAGGAAAACCCTGCCACAGAAGCACCTCAAGCCTGTCCAGTATGCGGTAATTACTTCAATTCATCTGTGATGTTATGCATCCATATCCATGAACATATATATCACAAGCTCTTCAAGTGCACCAAGTGTCCTCTTAGATTCTCCAATCCAGAGGAGAAGAAGAAACATGAGCAAAACCATCCTGACTGGAATGAGATGCTCCTGCAACTGTTGTCATCAGAGTTCAACAGGAGGCTGAATCCAGAAGATGGGCAGGGTGTCAGGGTAAAGATAGAACCTGGTCTTGAAGAACCAGTAGAACCTCTAGTGCCATATGTTCCTGAGAAGGTCCTACAGGATGGACCAGCCTCTGGAGTCCTGGTGGTAAAACCAGAACCTGTGGATGAACCAGAGTACAACTATGATCTCGGATCTCTTCAGGATAGTGCTCTTGGAGATTATCAAGCCTTGCTTCCTGACACGTCAGACAGCATACTGCCAAGTATTTTGCAGCAAACAAGAAGACCAGAAGGACAATCTTCATCTGCCAGTAGACTGGAAAAAATAGTGTCAAATCTTGCAGCTCAAAAACCATCATCATCAGATTCAAGGTTACATTCTTCATCAGGTATATTTTCTGTATCTGGTTTAAGTTCTCAAAGAAGACCCAGTTCAGAGAATGTGCCAAGTACATCAACATCTGTTTTGACATCAGTTTCCAGTGTTGTAACTTCTGCTTCAAGTGTGTTTACTGCAGCTTCGGATGTTGGTGAAATGCCCGACTCAGAGACCTTGGTAAAACAAGTAACAGAGGTATTGCCAAGTAGCAATCCAAGGGTATCTGACAAGTCTCAATCTGATGCCATTTTGACCAAGAAGTCTGTTGAGCAAAAGTCAAGTCCAAAACAGAAACTGTTCCGTTGCAGATATTGCCCTTCAGCATTCAGGCTGAAAGGACTCTGCATGGCTCATGAGCGTCAAGCACACAGGAAGATCTACTCAAAGGCATCAGGCACCAGCAAACAACCTCTTAAAGATCTCAGCAAGATGTCTGTATGTAACATTTGCAATGCTGTATTCGAACAACAGTCAAGTTTGTCAAGGCATATGCTATTCAAACATGGAGTTCCTTTGAAACCCAAAGAACCTGAAAGGGATTATACTGCAGATAGAGGAGGAGTAAATCATATTGCAGATGATGAGGGGCCAATTATAACAAGTATAATGAGCCAAGGAAATCTGCACCATGGAGCTGCCTATCAAAGGCAACCATCATTGTTGCAGCAACGTCTTGAGGCTCCTCTCTCTCCGTCATTAATGCCATCATCATCTTCTGGCCAGCCAATGTCTCGATTGGAATCTCTGCTGACAGGAAGATCAATATCACCAACTAACCAGTCTGCCCTCCTTTCAAGAGGTGAGCTGGACTATAGGCCCTACAGATGTGACAAGTGCAACTTTGCCTTCACCCAACGGCACCACCTCGTCCGACACATCAAGAGAGACTCTTGTGCCTTCCATGTTCTTGGGCGAAAGGCTGCTGCCCAACTCAAGGAAGGGGATACAGGAAGCAAACCTCCACCAAAGAATGTTCAGGGTATAAAGATCAAGGTCCCAGAGAAGAAGCATAAATGTACCAAGTGTCCTCGAGCTTTCTGGAAACGTATCCGATTAGAAAACCACATGAGGGTCCATCATGGAGTAGGTCTCTACAAATGTAAGTTCTGTGCCCAGGAATACAAGCTCCAGGTCGATTGCTTGGAGCATGAAGAGTCTTGCCCATTCGGTCCTGGAGCAATGGACGATTTGGACCTGAACGGAGGAGACCTGGGCTATGAGCAGGATGTGGATTTTGGCCAGGCCGAGGATCTGGATCTAAGATCTGACACAGAGCTCGAGCAGGCTCAAGCACAAGCATTTGCTGAAGATCAGAATGAGGACTTTGGATTTGAGAATTCTAACCATCTAGGTGATCCTCTCGTTGACGGGATGGGGGATGACGATCGGGAATGGATGGGGATGCAGATCAAACAAGAACCTCTTGATTAGCAGTCGTGTCTGTAAATGATCGCAAAGCAACAACCTCACCATCTGCTCTGCTGCCTCTTGATAAAAATAGATTTATTTTACATTTTCATCCTTTTTAAATTTTGTCCTCTTTCTGTCTCTTTCTCCTGATGTAAATTTTCAGAAAAGACAATCATCGGCCGTCATGCCATATTTAATTGCACTGTGTTATCGTTCTTGTTGATCTTATATTATGTACAAAGAAGCTTAAGTTGATTCTGCGCTCTTATTTTTCGTATGACTTTAGCGACAGGTTGACTCTGTAGTGATGTGGCAGTTGCATTACTGATTATGCTTTACAAAAGTTTGTCTAATTTGGAAAAATCATTAAACTAACAAAGTGCATTCTTACTATCAATGCTAAATTTATCAAAATTTAAGTGATCGCAGCAAGCAGTGATTCCAGGATATTATGTTGAACACTAATAATAAAGGTGAATTCTTATATCATTGTAAATTGTACTTTTGATGCAAGTCAAATGTTAAAAATATGGTAAAGAAACCCAGCTGAAAAAAAAATTAAAATCATGAACACTGAAGAGCTCTTTATTGGCATATTGGTTATGCTTTGGTAATAAAATGTACCTTGAAAATTCATCTCATGGCAGAACATGCTGCTAATTATGCTAAGAATTTAGCAATTTCTTAGTATCTACTATAATCATTGTGCACATATTAATTTATATCGTACAGTGCCTACTTAAATGTAGCTTGTTGTATTGGAGGCTGAGTGTGCAATGTTGCATATTGTACAACGCCTACTTAGCTTGTTGTACGCGAGCAAATGGGAGGCTGAATGTCACACATTCGTACCGTTGCACGCAAGACGTACCGTTGCACGGCTTCAGGAGGTGGCGTCACAATACGATTTAATTCATTGCGCTCAGTAAAATGTGCAATATGCGTATAAACCTGCTGGCTAAATGCGCGGTGCTGCCCAAAGGTCATGTGCGCGGGATTTTACTTTTCGCTTTCAATTTTTTGCTCACTTTTCATATATTACTGCATGGAAAAACCTTTTTTTCTTCATATTTTCACTAAATTCCGAGGCGTTGTACAACACAAATAACTAATATTCTTATTCGTGCAATGGTGCGAGATTTTGCATTCGGTGAAAGAAAGAGACGCTCTATTCAACTTGGCTAACGCCTCGTTGAATAGAGCATCTTTCTTTCATCTCATGCGAAATCTTGCACCATCACACTCATGCCTATTCACTATTCGTATACCATTGCACACGTACCGTCTAAAATGTGCCATTGCAGGTTCAGGTTGCATACGTGTAGGTCCTTCTGGCTAAACGTGCACTGTGAATGTAGATTTTGCTCCTTTTTTTTGTAATTCTCTCATTTTTTTAGATTAACGTCAGAATAAAAAAATTATTCGTATTTATCCCAACTTCCGAGGTATTGCACAACACAAATAGCGAATATTTTTATTCATGCTATGGTACAAGATTTTGCATTCAGGGAAAGAAAGAATCGCTATTTAACTTGGCTACGCCTCGGGAATAGTTTTTTTTCTTCCACTTCATTCTAAATGTTGTACCATCAACCTGCATCTGTTTGAATACTGAACACACCATCATCTTACTTAGGATGAAGTTTTAGAATTCATGGCATGATCGTTACACACCTCTGGAGGAGGTTTTTTTTTTAAAGGGAATTGGAATTTTTAGAACAATTTGGAAAGATAAAAACAGTACTGCCTCATTGTATGAGGAAATTTTCTTTCTGATGTATATATCCAAGCCAAAGGAATTTAGTTTCCTAAAGTTTTTACCAATTTTATGGTGCATTTTCTGTGCATGCTTTGAATATTAACATTAACAAAACGGGGAAAGAAAACAGATACTGTGCATGCTTTGAATATCAACATTAACAATTTCATATCCAGCACATTTATCTTCATTATTTAGTATCTGTTTTCTTTCCTCGTTTTGTTTCCTGTCTGCTCTGTAATTATTTCTAAAGATGCTGGTTCCTTTCGTATTTGCATTATACATGTATGTCACCAGAAATATCCTACTAAGCAATTACTTTTGGTTTCTATTACAAAAGAATGTCTGATTATTTTCACAGTTTTGGTATTTTTTTTTACTTATTTTTTTGAATTTTTGTTCTGCATTTGCTTCAATCCATGAGATTTAAAGTTCATGATTGTCCAGATTTTATGGGTACAAACATTCATATTCACATCAATTGCAATGCAATAATAATGAAAGTTATTCTTTGTTGGTTGAAATTAACAATTGATGAAGCTATTGCTCTCAACACAAGGAACAATCATGAATGATGGGCGATTGCAAGTTCAGCGTTGACCTTTTGGTGTTGGTGTTTGGTCAATTTTAACACGGGTACAACACCAAACATAAAAATAAGATGGTCCTGAAAAGTCACTCACTAGTTGTTGAGATGTCAATAGTGTGATCTGGGCTCCGTAACACAAAGGTTTGCAATGAATAGCAAATATGAAAGAACACTTCTGATTGGTTCCTAGTCAGTATTTTGCGACAAATGGGCGTGTAACATTGATCTTGATTGGTCAGTTTGTTTAGCGATTGATCGCTAATCTTTGTGTTATGGAGCCCAGGATCAGTTTTGCAAACTCAGAATTGGTTTTCGAGCTAGGGGAAGCAATCCAAATTTCAACACCAACGCCAACACGGACTTGAAAACCCAATTACCTCAAAAATTTTTGGCTATTGAATGCAGCCTTCATCAGCGATTTGACCTGATCATTGATCAATGCATTACTATTAAAACGCGTCACATTGCTAAGGAAAACTGCAGTCAGTAACCAAAAATTTGAGGTAAGTCTTACAGATTGTTTTAGTTTGTTGAGAGCAAAAGCTTAATTGTTGATGTCATCCAACACACAACAACTGTCATTATTGTTGCATTAAATCCATGTAAATATGGATGCATTGCTTATGTACATGTAATTTTGCATACATTGTGTCGACTTTCAATAAGTTGCATATTCTCGCGACCAAATTGAAGCAGTTTTCAGACCAGGGGTGTTTCATAACGGACTTGCAATGGTGGTAACTTGGCCATAATGGTAACTGCTATGATAACAGGGCTAAGCAGCCAATCAGAATCAAGATTACCATGGTAGTAGCCATAATGGCAAAGTTACAACAGTTGCAAGTCCTTCATGAAACGGGCCCCGGATAGTTCAAGACATGTGTTGTACAGGGGAGACTGCTTAAGTCAAATCTTTTGGTGTCACAGAAATCTCAACTAAGGCTAGATTCAATCTAGAAGGTGTAAATTACATGTTTGCATTTTCTTGGGGGAAAACATGTTTCGACTAAAGTGACTATTCAACTTTAATATAGAACGTTGACCTATAAGCAAAGTTTACTGTACACTCCTTAGTCATTTTTTGTGGTCCCAAAAGAATTGTTTTAGGCAAAGTTACATGTTTATACATGTATGTTTCTTGGCCCAAAAAGGCCCTTAATCACTATCTTTCTTTTTGAATAAGGGCAGTGAAATTATTATTGTAAATACGCACGCATTGCCTTTGTATGCAGCCAGAGAAAATGTTGAATGGGATTAGATTCAGTATGCGTGCATCTTATTCCCGCTTCGGTCGTCCACCATCACCAACACTGGTTCTGTTCTGTTAACGCTCGTCTACTCTCGTGATGTGATTTGAATGCTTGAGAGGTGACGTTCAACGGAATCTCAAGAACATCTTTCAATACAAATAAACTTGAATTTGTCTTTTTGTTTAGTTAAAGATCACCATGCAAAAGGTTGTCGTTAAAGCAAATACATCTCAATGTCAAAAAACATCAGGGCCTCTATCATGTGCAGGGCAGAGTAAAACAATATCTTGTGATTAATAATAATATTAATAGTTCTTGAATAGCGCATAACACATTATGAATAATGTCTCTATGCGCTTCCAAAGGACTTGGATATTATTACCCCGGCTGTAGCTCAAGCAGCCTTTCCAGCGCTCGGCATTTTGAGGAATAAATTCCTGCCAGTTACCCATTCACCTCACCTGGGTTGAGTGCAGCACAATTAATAGCACACTGGTAACAACTACTCTGATTGGTTGTCGGTCAGTCTTCTTAACAAAATGCACATGTGACGGTCATTTTGATTGATCAATTGGTTTACTATATTAGTATTACAGAGCCTAATTGTGAGATCAGTTTCTTTTATGTTGTCATGAAGTGCAATCAGTTGTGGAAATAAATTTCTCACTCAGTTGCTACAAATCTTTGAATATTGTTACGCCAAGTTTACTTTCCACCATATGATCCTAAGGCAATTCAATTGGAATTTTGATTTCTTTTAAATTTTAATTTATATGTAGTTAACTCTTGCATAATGCATGTTTATTTCTATTGTAAAGAACATTTGGTTTCTGACTAGTTTTCTCTTTTTGTTTTGTTTTCAATGAAGCACACATCTCAATATCAAATGCAAGGAAACGTATGATCACTGTATTGTAATTTATGTAATTCTTTTAAAGTTTATTAAACTTTTATGAAAAATTGCATTATTTAGAATATGTCAGACCTGACAAAAGTCTGACATAGCAAGAGTTTGTCATTAGTGACTGGAATCTCTTTATCTGATTGGTCGAGACTGGTAAATATGCCATTATTGTAATTTCCATGGAAGCTTTGATTGTGATTGGCTGTTGAGTCTTGTTACAATGGTAGATATTCATAATTGTTATGCAACACATGTGTTATTACACATCTTCCAAGTTGGATTTCACTGAGTATTTCTGAGATCCCATTTGATTATGGCAAGTTCACCTGTATACATGTATGTCATCAATTCGCTATTCATTGTGCACTGCGGGTCTTTTTCAGTGCACTTATATTAACCCGTGTGCTGCAGCAAGGGGGTAAGTGTACAGTGTATATTGAAATAAAAGTATTCTATAGTCCAGATAAAAATTCAAACAGTACAACTTCTATTTTCATGCATTGCTAAATTGGTGATGTGTTCAAAAATGCATGCATACATGTACTATGTAAATTGGTAGCTTAGATATAATTGCTTCATTTAAAATCATACACCGTCCGCATCAAATTGAAGAATCGGTTCTTGATTTCAAACCTTAGCTACATGTTCAGTGTAAAAAGCAGGAGAGCATTTCATGAAACACTGACGGGTGTTATAAGCCACTGAAATCCTTGCTTCTGATTGGCGCAGAGCAAATTTGGTTAGTGATAATCAGGGAGATGTTTTATGAAACTCTCCCAATTTGCTGAATTTAGCATACTTTGGAGGGAACATGCCTCTTGTAGGTGCAGATATAATCTCTGTTTTAGATATTTATTTTAGATGCTTTTAATTTTGCTCTGTTTTGTCTATGCAAGATTTAAGCATCACTCTTGATTCAAAATCATAGCTAGAAACACCATTGCATATACTAGTATAATATTTGATGATATTTGGGATTAATGAAGAATTCAGAATTTTAATATGTCAAAATTTTACTTCTATTATTTTTTTACTTGGTAATACACATGAAAATATCTGATTTCTAATAGCATCAAAAGTATAATTATTATCTCATTCTTTATGTATTCAAATTGAATACTTGGTGATACAAGTCATGAAAAGTTGGGGAAAAAAGTGGTTCTATTGATATCAGTGGAAAAAAAAATATTAATGCAGAAACAGTTATAATTCTTTCATTATGTTCACTTTAATATTGTGATACATGAAAACAGCGGGATAATTTTTTGATGACATATCAAGAATGTTCTTATTTCAGATTATGTTTTCAATTTTTAATAGTGATTAATGTACATGTAATTTGATGAGTTGGTAAAAAATAAAAGTTTTCCATTTCACGTATGTGTTCAATTTCAAAACCTGGTGGTACATGTACATGGGATGGTAAATTGCTTATTCGTCCACTCATCACATGGTCTACCTTCATTTAGTCTAATGCCATTCCATCCAACATTTTGTCTAACAACCATTTGGTGGAATAACCATTTCGTTGAATCGTCACTTCGTCTAATCACCATTTCGTCTAATAACCAGTTGGTCTAATACCCATTTTCTACATTCATTTTGCACAATTAACACTTTAGATTAAGAAGACCAAATGGTGTATGGACTAAATGGCTATTGGACCAACTACCTATTAGACGAAATGGCATTAGACTAAATGAAAGTAGACCATGTGGTGAATAGACGAACTGATGATAGACCAAATGGTAGTAGATGAGAAAAGGGAGAAGAAAAAAAAACATGGATAATGGCAGATCATTTCTGTATTTTGAGTTCATCATCTTTACGTACTGCTCTACGAGGACAAAGGAAGCAATTGACTATAAGTGTAATTTCTAGTATATTGAACAAAAATTCCAATTGATTCATTTTTGTGTCTTTATAAACTTAACGGAGATGCCGCATAAATGTACATTTTAACGCATTGAAAAATCGACTACTTCTGTTTCCCCTGGGGGGTGTTTCACAAAGATATAAGTAGGACTTAGAGTCGCACTTAAATGTGGACGCGTACCTGGTTGCAATGCGTAATCCTACTGATCAATACGCAGTAGTGCGCGTCCTCTTGGCATGATCTGACCAATGCGGCCATGCCTTTTAAACCGTACGCAACCAGGCATATAACTGCGACTTTAAGTCATACTTAAATCTTTGTGAAACATCCCCCTGGTTCCTTTTGTCAAAATGACAGAACTTTGTAATCTCATTGTATTCACAACTCTAAACAACTTTCCACAAATGTTTGCATATATGGGCATGAGAAGTTGGAAGACTTTCTTGCTAATTTGTATTTCAAAGGCAAGATGCTGAATTATAGTTACAATCTAGCCTTACAATTTTACAATGTGAATTGATTTTTTTTTTTGTTTTGCAACAAGATGTAACATGATGAAACACTAATATTGTGCAACTTTTGTCGTTAAAATGATCACCGTATATACTGGTAACATGCGCTATTTGAAGGTACATGTATAACATAATGAATTATTAGTTCAGGTTCACTTGGACTGGACATTACAATATGTAATGGAAGGCTTTATAAGCCCGAATGGTATTTGTTTTTTGTACAGTGTTTTTTGCTCGTTGACTTGTTTTAAATTCAATACACCTTTCCACTCTGTACTGAAGGTACATATATCATGCCTGTTACAAGAATTATGACAATATTCAAAGCATTTTATTAATTCTCTGTGGTGTTATCCATGTGTTAATGCTCAGTATTAAAGTCAATAGTTTGTAAATGTATGCATCATGTTAATTGAATTTGCATTTGAATATAGCACTTTACAGTTTGTAAAGTTTAAGTAAAAGCCCCCCTTCCCCCCAGAGTGAGAGAGAGAGAGGGAGAGAAAAGGGGAGATGAATGGGGAAGCGGAGGGGAAGTGTACTGTGTGTGTGTGAGAAAGAGGCAGGGGAGAAAAGGATAGCAGAGGGGAAGAGAGAGGGAGAAATAGTGGTAAGGGTGTGAGAAAGAAAATATGTAATAAGAGAAGAGGGGGAAGTGTTATGTACACGTATGTGTGTGGGAAAGAGAGAGAAGGGGAAAAAAAGGAAAGACAGGAAGTGAGAGGGAGAAAGAGGGGGTAAGGGAGTGAGAAAGAAAATATAAAATAAGGAGAGGGGGGTAGTGTACTGAATATGTGTGTGAGAGAGACGGGAAGAAAAGGAGAGAAGAGGGGGTAAGAGTGAGAAAGAAAATATGAAATGAGGAAAGAGGGTAAAGTGTACTGTATGTGTGTGAAAAAGAGAAGAGGGGTATGGGTTTGAGAAAGAAAGATTAAACAAGACAAGGGGAGAAGTGTATTGTATGAGAGAGAGAAGAGGGAAGTGAAGAGAGGGGTATAAGTGAGAAAGAAAATATGAAAAGAGAGAAGAGGGGGAAGGAGTGAGAGAGAGGGGGATATGGAAAGAAGAGGGCAGGATAAAGAGAAGGGAGGGGGTGGGGCATGCAAGAGAGGTTGATGAGAGAGAGGAGTAAGAGAGACCTGCCCATGGAAAAAGAAGGATACATGTGAAAAGAAAACGGGGGGGGGGGGGTTGGGAGTGTCATGAATTGTTGAGAAAAAAAGCATTATTTTGAAGTTGAATAAACCATGGGGGGCACTGTCATCACAAGGTGTAACATCATACATACACATGTAGTTTCAAAATGTTTTCCCTACCCTAAGAATATGCCCTTTTAAATATTTGATTTCCATGACCAGGGTTATAAAGTATATATACCTATTTTTTCCGATTTTGACAATTTAGAAAACTTTTCCAATGCAGCTAGGCAACTACAGTACATATTGCCCGACTTTGAAAACAGCAATTTTTAATGCTTTTCAATATCTTTGTATGAGCGCGTATCTACTTTGACTGGCAGTGCCAATCCCCACCACTCAGTGATTATGCTGCTGGAAAGCAAGGATTGATTACTACACTGCCTCATCCAGGGAGGGGGGGGGGCACATCTGCCTCATTCCCCCCCCCCCTTTGAGAATCCTAGTCAATTATTTTTAAAGGAAATATGCCATTTTTACCTGAGTTGGCCCCCACACCCTTTTAAAAGCAAGGACCTTTTTTGTCGATTATTTTGCAGATGAAATTACCTAGTTTTGGGTGAAAACTTCTTTTTTTTTTGGGGGGGGGCTTGTCAAATTTTCATCAGGAAAATGCACCCCTTTTGGAAAATCCTGGATCCGCCCCTGGAATAATAACACCAACAAAAGGAAGAAGGGAGATAATTTGATGAATAGGGAGCAGACTGCAAGGATGAGGGAGGGGTAAAATGTTACTTATGAGCAGAAAAAGTTGTTTATTCTCTTTCGCACCCGCTCCCTCTTCTGCGCTCTCTCCCCCTGTCATTTCAATATCTCTTCTTGTATGTCCATTTTACCACTGGCTTGGGCTAAGGGGGTAATGCTCCATTAAAGAAAATGCTGCTTCATAACTTGAAGTTAGTTATTATCTGAAACCACTTTCATATCCAAATCACAGATTTACTTCAGAGAGTACCCGTGTGAACTTTCATTAATCAAATGCCAAGACAGATTCTCAATTCTTATCTTTATAAGAAATTCAATTCTCGATCAAGCATCTAATGGGAAAAAAAATTGAAGTTTGATTCAGTTCAAAGGTAATACACTCCCAGTAAGATAAAATATGGAAATCAATCAAATAGCACAGGAAAGAATCACTAGCTCTGCATTTATTAAGTAGAGCCTAACATGAAAAGCTTTATAATACGCCCAAAGATCTGTACGCACATGCAGATATATCCATCTAAACATAATTGTAAAACAAACATTTGATGAAAAAAAAATCAACATCTCCTTCATAGTCCGGGGGCTAGCTGGGAGAGTTTATTCAGCTGATCGGGTACAAAAGGTTTGACGGTCCCATCATGTTGGCATGAAGGCAGTGATTAAGGAAAAGTGTTGCTGCCAGGCCATATCCTGTACGGAAGTCCCTGATGGCCCCAAATATAGGGGCCCAAAAAATTGGCTTATTCAGCTGAAAAGGTACATGGTTAATTCTTTTTGCAATGGACCGAGTATACATTGAGATTTAAAAAAAATACCAATGCCAGCAACTTTATCCTGTACGGGGGCCCAGACAGAAGGCCCAAAGGGCCCCCGAAAATGGGTTTATTCAGCTGAAAAGGTACATGGCTAACTATTTTTGCAATGGGCCGAGTATATATTGGGATTTCCCAAAACACCCATGCCAGCAACAATATCCTGTACGGGGGCCCAGACAGTAGCCCCAAAGTGCCCATATATCCTGTATATGTCCCACAACTAATTTATAAAGCTAAAAATGTATATGGATAATTCCTTTTGAAATGGAGTCAGTATACATTGGGATTTTCAAAAATACCCATGCCAGCAATTTTATCATGTACGGGGGCCCAGACAGTAGCCCCATAGTGCCCCTTCCCAAAAAGTGTATTTTATGCTGAAGACATACATGGATAATTGTCAATTCCAGCAAATTTACCCTGTATGGGGGCCCAGATAGCAACCAAAAAGGAAACAGATTTTTTTCGGCAGAAGTGATACATGGATATAACCTTTTTGGATGGAATTTGTATGCACTCAGCTAAGGTTTTTAAAAGATACCAATCATGCCAATGCCATCAAATTTATTCTGTATAAGGCCCAGACATGCAGTCAACCCCAAAAGCCCCTATAGAATAACAGGAGTACATGGTAATTAATTTTGTAGTGTAATCAGTATACCTTGATCCTTATTTCCAGTAATATATGCCTGAAAGGGGCCCAGTGTGCAATAAATAGGCCTATATGTAGTTTCATTTGGGGATATCGAATATATATGCTTGGAACTGGCGGAAATCCCACATTTGATTTACTGGGCTAAATACATAGAGGGATAATTATTTACATAACTACACTATAAGTGAGGGTTTACAAAATAGAATGAAACATGCATAATCTTTCTTGAACTGAAATAATGACAGTAGCAGTATAGCGAGCGAAGCGAGCGCACAGAATGGCATATCCCCAAATACCACTTTCAGTGGTTTGTAATATCACAACAAGGGCTATGGATATGGGAGTAGTTTGCCGTGTGCCTAATACTACCATCACTTTTGTTGATTACAGTTCAAGGCCCGAATATAGTAGAATAGTATTTTAATTTATTAACCTGAAAGGTGTGATATTTTTGGTTACTTTTCTTTCCATTTCCACTTCTATGTATTTTTAAAAACTTCTTCCTCCTTTCTTGTTGTTTTCCTCTTTTGTCCCTCATAATTCTTTGTGTCGCCATCAGGTCCGAGGCTGCTTCAGCTTCCAAGGTCCAACTACATCTTCCCATATATTTCCCTTTTCATTTTTTCTTATTTTTTACGAGACGGCAAGGGCTTTTGTTCAAAAAAAATCATTTCTTCCATTTACTGTTATTCATTTCTCTTTTCCATATTATCATTATGATCGTCTCTATATCCTGCATGTTTCCTCAATCAATTTCCTTAATCCAATTATCCTTTTTCTCATTTTCTCTATCTTTTATTCTGTTCTTCCTGTATCTCTTAGTTTTTATATTTCCTCTTTCTCTTCCCTTCCCCTTCCCTCTCTCCTCTATTTTGTTCACTCTCCATTTTCTTTAGTCTCTCCCAGTTTCTTTCTCTCTCTCTCTCCTTTCCTTTTCTCTCCTTTTTTGTCTCTTCCCCATTCCTTTTCTCTCCCCTCTTCCCTTCTCATTCTTTCTCTTTGTCCCCTTCACACTCTCTCCCATCTATATGCCCCTTCTCATTTTCTCTCTTCCTCCCCTTACTTTAATTTCTCTCCCCTCCCCCGTTCCCTTCTCTTTTTCTATTTCCTCCTTTTCATTCTCAACCCTTCACCATTTTCTTTCTTTTCCACCTCTCATCCTTTCCGCTCTCCTTTTCTCTTCTCCCCCAGTCCCCTTCCCATTCCCTTTTCTCTTTTCTATCCCCCCTCTTTTGAGGGGAGGAGGGGGGGGCATTTCAGGCCCACTTGATCCACGCATGGCGGGACATTGTATTTGGCAAGTGAGGGCAGTTGTGATCATAAAATAATTTTTTTTATAATAAAAATTTTATTGTTGATAACTAATGTATGATGCTTGATCATTATTATGTTCAACAGATAGTTTAATTAGTCAAATCGTTTTGAATAAAATTATGAGTAGAGCTAGATTAGCCACAATTTCAGGGGCCATATTGTTTTTGTACAGTAATCGGCCTCTCAAACCATTTTGTCTAATTCGGATGGATATTCCTGAACACTCCCAGGCCTTCATGTTTTTGTACCCCCCCCCAAAAAAAAAAATATATACATTGATAAGGCACCATTCTAATGGGCCCTGCATGAATTCTGTTTTGGACCCCACACAGGTAGAATGCTGCCCATGGCAGGGTAAAGTTGCTGGCATGTGTATTTTTGTGAGCCTTAAAGTATGCAGATTCCATTTTAAAAAGAATTAGCCATGTACCTTTTCAGCTGAACCCTATTGTCGGGGGCCCTTTGGACCTACCGTCTGGGCCCCTATACGGGATGAAGTTGCTGGCATGGGTATTTTTGAAAATCCCAATGTATACTGCTTCCATTTCAAAAGGAATTATCCATGTACATTTTCAGCTGAATAAATTAGTTGTGGGGCATATGGGCACTTTGGGGCTACTGTCTGGGCCCCCGTACAGGGTAAAATTGCTGGCATGGGTAGTTTTATGAGACCTAAAGTATAGAGATTCCATAAAAAAAATTAGCCATGTACCTTTTCAGCTGAATAACCACATTTTCGGGGGCCCTTCGGACCTACTGTCTGGCCCCCTATACGGGATAAAATTGCTGGCATGGGTATTTTTGAAAATCCCAATGTATACTGCCTCCATTGCAAAAGGAATTACCCATGTCCATTTTTAGCTTAATAAATTAGTTGTAGGACATATTATACAGGAGATATGGGCACTTTGGGGCTACTGTCTGGGCCCCGTACAGGATAAAGTTGCTTGCATGGGTATTTTGCGAAATCCCAATATATACTCGGTCCATTGCCAAAAAATAGCCATGTACCTTTTCAACTGAGTAAATCCATTTTCGGCGGGCCCTTTGGGCCTACTGTCTGGGCCCGCGTACAGGAATAAAGTTGCTGGCATGGGTGTTTTGGGAAATCCCAATGTATACTCGGTCCATTGCAAAAAAAATTAGGTATGTACCTTTTCAGCTGAATAAACCCATTTTCAGGGGGCCCTTGGGCCTACTGTCTGGGCCCCCGTACAGAATAAAATTGCTGCATGGGTATTTTTGAAAATCCCAATGTATACTGCCTCCATTGCAAAAGGAATTACCCATGTACATTTTTAGCTTAATGAATTAGTTGTAGGACATATTATACAGGAGATATGGGCACTTTGGGGCTACTGTCTGGGCCCCGTACAGGATAAAGTTGCTTGCATGGGTATTTTGCGAGATCCCAATATATACTCGGTCCATTGCCAAAAAATAGCCATGTACCTTTTCAACTGAGTAAATCCATTTTCGGCGGGCCCTTTGGGCCTACTGTCTGGGCCCAAGTACAGGATAAAGTTGTTTGCATGGGTATTTTGGGAAATCACAATATATTCTCGGTCCATTGCAAAAAGAATTAGCCATGTACCTTTTCAGCTGAATAAACCAATTTTTGGGGCCCCTATTTGGGGATATGGCCCGGCAGCAACACTTTCCCTTGATGACTACCTTCATGCCAACATGATGGGACCATCAAACCTTTTGTACCCGATCAGCTGAATAAACTCTCCCAGCCCCCGGACTATCGCCCATTAAACACAAAATAACCACTAATGCACAACCTATACATCATTTCCAAGCACATTTATTGTAACATTGAATGCATATTTATATGCTTAATAATATGGCAGGGTATAGAGAAGGTACATTTATGAATACACCATGATATTTTTTTTCAATTATTTCAATTAAAACAAGCTACGGGGTTGGAAGTTTTAACTTCTATCACTACACTAATTTGTACATACACATACATATAATAGTCACTCAGAATTATGTGTGCAACAGGATCCCCAACCATATAATAATAACTGCAATTGCTGTTTTTTGTTGTGTGTTTGTGTGCTCTGGTATCTTGTTTGTTTTGCTCGTTTTATTTTACGATTTGTGAAACAGTTGAATAACAATTGTCCCCTAATAATGGGAACGTGTCTCTTCTACCAATAAACACCATATCAAAAGGTGGAAATTGAATACATGTAATAAGTCAATACTTTCCACAAGTTGAATACTTGCCGAGGTTGAAAGATTGTTTTGACCAAATTATGCAAAACATGTGCTTTATACCTCTCCTGCCGGTAAATCAATTTCTCCGAAGTCAAATAGATATGCTCGATCCCAAAACATTTGACTTCGGCAAAGTGACAAGCTTTGCTTCAGATATAACATTCTTTTCTGCACAAGTCAAATCTTATTTGATTTTAGAAATTTTATTTAAGTGATTATAAGGAAAAAATATCCTGTCAAAGTCTAGTAAGAGGAATTCTTTTAATTAATTTAATCAGAGATTAATTCAATTAATCTCTGAAGTAGATCACATAATATCCTGTGAATTGATATCAAATACATTTGTTTATAACAACTGCATTGTGAAAACAGACTGCATTTCATTAAAAAGGAAATATACATCAATAAAAATTGGTCAACGTATCAAAAACAGCAAAATTTGATCAAAATTCAGAGGCATTGATTTGTATATCATTAAGTTTAAGCTGGATTTGAAAACACTCGAAGTTTTTTCATGAAAAATTTGATTTATTTCGAGACAATAAGTAGATTCATTCTATCGCAAGGGAGATTCCCGTTCCGAGCACCCTTCTGGAGTAAAAATGGATGTAATAAAAGCACATTCTTTAAGAAGGCTGTTGCACACAAATTACACATTGTCTTTAACACTGGAAGAATCTACATTAAGTAACTAAAAACAATAGATTATTTACATACTTGCTAAGCAAAGAATAAGTTACTGTGTCAGCCATCGGTATGATGTAGAAAATAAAAGAACAGTACCACTGAAAATACAACACCTTTTGAGTTTGACTCTAAAAAGTTATTGAATAGTAAAAACTGAAAGTATAATAAGTCCTATGGACAGAAGTTTTAATACATGGTTGATAGGTCAATAGTAAAAAATATTTGCCTGTACACGTGTGTAGGTGAACTGCCGCTTGGTCTAGACTCACTTGGTCTAATGCCTGTTTGGTCTAATTCCGTCTCCAATCGTTTGTATAATAATAATTTGGTATAAGTACATATTATAATTAGCTCATTATCCATTTTGTCTAATCATCGTCCCGTTTCATATAACGCATTAGCACATTAGACCATATGCTATAAAGACCCAAACTTATTAGACCAACTGGTGTACGAAAAAAATACAATAGAACCAACTGGTTCCAGACCAAATATTATTTGACCAACTGGTATAAAATGAGCAAGTATAAGACCAACTGGTACTACAGACCAAATGTCATTAGACCAACTGGTAGAAGCCTGATTTGGTGTAAGACCATCTGGTAGAAGACTAACCAGTATTAGACCAATTGGTACTAGACTAACCAGTATTAGACCAATTGGTACTAGACTAACCAGTATTAGACCAATTGGTACTAGACTAACCAGTATTAGACCAACTGGTTATAGACCAAATGACACTACACCACATGGCAATGAGCTCACACACGTACACACATGTACTCTACAAACACACTTGTTTTCTACATCATTATGCAGACCAAATTACACTAAACATTACTTTAGAAGTAATCATATATTTATCGACATCGAGTGGTCCCAAGTAAACAAACAAGTATCTGCATTTAGAATGCTAGATATCTACTTCTTTGGTATTTATGTATGTTGCAAACTATCAATCATTTTTTTCATCTTGTTCTTCATAATAAACATTTAAGTTTTACACATTGGATTACACACAAACTTTGCAACATAATACTCAAGTGTTACATAAAAAACACAATAGCACAACCCTTTCACAACCAATACTTCACTTCCTCCAATCCAAATATTAATAATAAGTATTCATGAAACCTTTTAGAAAGCTTTTTTCCAGTAAGAATCCCATTTTTAACAATTAACAACGTCACATATACAGAGCAAAACGAAGCTCGGGAAATTGGAAAGAGATTAGTTATCAAGTTTGCCAATATTGTAGAGCATCGCGCTGGCAAGAGAGGGATGGATAATGGACTTCAGCTGCGTTCTTGAATTTCGACACCAGTGCAGACACGTCGTTCCAGGTGCTTCTATCAATCAATTATCCATACTTAAGTTTTTAATTAATCTTCGTGTCTATTCATAAATGACAAATTTCATACGTGTATAATCATTCCCAATCATTTTACCCTGCCTGCATTTATCAAAGGAGACTTACTTTGGCAATTATTAAAACAGAAATTGTGCGAGCAGCGTGCTAGATTTTCTGAACATTTAAACTTATGATGATCATTCAATTATACCTTTATAAAAAAATCCATTGGAAATTTCTGATAAGAGGGTAAAAGCAGTGACCGCCACTGCTCGATACATTTTACAATCTTCCATCGTGTCCACAGCACAGACATGAATACATACTTTAATAAAAAGAAACACATGATTATCCCATATTTCGTTGCACCACCATAAAAAGCATCATTGAATAACATATGATTCATTTTCATCCATTTCCCCAACACACAATGTTTTTTTTAATCCTCTTAACATGTACTGTACACTATTTTACAAACCTTGAAAACCTCTCTAGATAGAATACACACATTGGCATATTTATGTGTTTCCATACACTTCCTACTGCCCCAGTGTTTACAATACCTGCAACGTATTGCCAGTAACAAATGGCAATCACTTGGTGGGATAAGTCGGGCTACCTTTGAATGAGAACGGTACAAGAGCTCAGTTCGGAGACTAGCGATATAATCAACAGCGATAAAAGATAATATTTTATTTTTCTTTTATAGTGCTTATCACAATATCATCTAAAATCTCTGAGTGCCTCCAGAGGCCTTGAAAAAATAAATCCAGAGTTAAACATTGAAAAAATGTCAAATTTCAGATAAATGATCCCCCCCTCCTCCCCCATTCATTATAAACCCCTTCCAGTGTATTCAAATTTCCTATTTCCAATCTAAGCGCAGGAATCGGTGTCAGAAATTGAACGGAAACACATACAAAAATCACTGTACAAATGACATTCAATATAACCATCATAGTGAATATACAAACTTCAAGTATAACATTGAATACTACTTCTTCCAACTAGAAAGACATCAATTTCTCTCTCTCTTTTTTTTTCTCACTTTGGCACTACCATACATGACAAATAGGTGAATAAATCTTTGTATGAACACATTATGCTTATGAGCTACCACATTGCAAAAAGTTTTTTTTTTCCGCGATATCATTCTCACGGAAGGAATACAATAAACATTATACACAATGAAGACTTTACAATACGCAATTTGCAAAACATGCACATTATTCAGTAATCTGCATACATACACCGATAGGACTAAAGAATTTACGTTTTGGTCCTTTTACCTCAAAGAAATAATCGCTTAAAGATATATTATCATACTTCATTATTTTATACGAGGGAATGGGATAGATTGTCTACGGCGACAGAGCAGAAAAAGAACATAAAATAACAATGGAATGAATTTCTAGAGTACAAAAAATAACGCTTCCATTGTGTGAAATCTGAACATCTTTTTATACATATTGACAATCCAAGCACCTTCTTTTATAAAGAAACAAACATTACGACAAGAACCTGTCGGTTGTGAACATATGGTGTCTTATACACATACAATAATGATCACACTTTGACAGAAATCAATTTGATAACATACATGTATACAAAACTAAAAATAATACTGAACCCACGTTATCATTCCGTTTATAAATAAAAGAATTGCATTAAAACAACCACAAGTGAAAAGCAAGCACAAGAGAAATATCAAGACATAAAAATAAAATAGTTCAGGCATTGCGAAAGAAAGAATGGAAAACATATTGCTACGCTACACATACTCTGTTCAACCTAAATAGTTATATTGCAACTAGTTCTACACATGTATTAGAGAAAAAAATCTACAAAATTTTCGGTTAAAAAGCTACGGCAGTAAGGCCTTGAGTACTTAAAAGGGCCAAGAATATCAACAGTAAAATTCATCAAGGTGGAAGGCATTTAGATGTGTTTTTCATTTATACAGACAAAACTTGCCTCCTCTTCGATAATTATTCTCTTCTTTTTTTTTCAAAAGAAAAGTTGCTGCACTTGCAGTATTCCATGAAAGCGGCTGGTAGGATGATAGGGACTTTTCAAGACCCTATCATGATGTCATCAAAATTATGCAAATCTGACTCTAACTCTCTGACTATTGGTAGATTTTTCCCCCGATTTTAACAATATTGTAGCTAAGGCGATACTCTTTCTGAATTGTTTCCTTAATTTTTTTTTTCATTAAGAGAAATGCATCATTGTGGAAAATTGCAAATTTAGAAAAACATGCCTGTTTTGGTCAGTGTGTCTGTAATCTCCATGGGACAAGACATTTTCTCATTTTGTAGTAAAAAAAATGCCTTGTATTTGTCCTTTTCCAGTGAGGTACTACAATTTTAAAGTTCCTTCATTAAAAAGAGTAATTCAATCATTCTTAACATCTTAAAGGTTTCAACTGAATATATTCAGCACTCCTTTCCTGCATCTGCACTCATTTGATCCCTCCCCTTGTTGAAAAATATTCTTTTACCATATATTTACCAATCTATATTAATGAAATAGAATCAAATATTATATATTTCTATTATTCTGGAATTATGATAAAAATGTGCAGAGCCTATGAGAGAATGACATGTCACCACATAAGGTGGAAGTTATATGTACCTACATGTACATGTATTATAAATTTCAGGTTATTTAACCCCCCCAAAAAAAAAAAAAAAAAAAAAAAACAATGGAATGAATACGACTCAACAACTTGCACAAAAAAGGGCTGTTGAAACCAAAGAAAAAACTATTTCAAGATGAAAAACATATCAAGATTGTCAGGAGAGGCTGCATATATGTATTACACTTGGGTGAAATTTTCTCTTTTTTTTATTGAACTTCACCATAAAACACACACAGACCAGCAAAATATAGTCAACTACTTCAGCAACGGAATCTTGAGGCAAGACATATACACATCGCTACCAACATATAAACAAAACAAAAAATCACTTCATCCCAATATAGATTCTCTAAAACTGTATAAAAAAAGACAAAAATACAAGGTTTAGTGATCACAATACATAATATGATCAGGAATTACAAAGTTTGGTTCATTTTCATGGCAAAGTTACATCATAAAACAGCTGCGAGTAAATCATCTTTTTTTTTTGGTGGATTCGATCATCTTTATATAGGAACTATTCTTGAAGCATCTTTGATCTCTCTCTTAATGCTGATAGTATTTTATTGCGAGGTTGAGTTGTACTTTAGAGAGAGACACCCATACCTGGGTCACGTGACAAAGAGCTTAGCGATTGATCATACGATTGGTTTTTACGATGGAGTAAACGACGTGGTCAATGCAATCAATCCTAAGAATTTGCCCTACAATCAATCGCTGGGCTTTGTGTTACGTGGCTCTGGTAAGGCTGCCATTTTATGTACAGAATTTGATTAGAGTTGAATCATTATGAAAAACTATGGCACGTAATTCTGGGGCCGGTCACACAAAGAGTTGCGATTGATCCGAGCTACCACAACTCTGGACGTCGCGACGTCAACGTCTAAACTGCAATTTTGTTCAAGATGTTTCCTAGATATGATGTATATATTCATACATTCATCGTTCTCTTGAAGATTCGGTGTGATTCTCTCTGGTTACTACGGAGATTTTGCAAATTTCTTGTAGAAAATAATTATGGTGTGGATGGATTTCAACACAGTCGAGATTGATTGGATCAATAGTAACTCTTTGCAAGACGGAGACCCTGATGGCACAGTAGTAGTATGAATATTCATACCCTTCTCTATCAACAGAGGATGATTGATGTAAACATTTTTTTTAAATACTTCCCTTCAACACTCCTCTTCACATCATGTCTCCATATCTAGATCTCACTCTTCTTTCTTTTCCTTCTATCTATTCTATCGGTTCTTCTGAGAGGACCTGAAGCCGTTGGTCCTCGGGTTGCTCGCTTACAAGCATCCATGCTCTCTTACCAATCAGGTAAAAAATCAACACCATTATTGATCTCTCTATCCCCTAGTATTCTTAATCACTTCCCCCTAGCTACTGCAGGTCATCCCAGTCAAAGCAAGAAATTTACCCACATTGTGCTGCACCCAACCCAGGTGAGGTGAATGGGTACCCGGTGGGTGTTTCATAAAGCTGTTCGTAAGTTAAAAGCGACTTTAAGAACAACTGTAATCCATTCTTACATGCTAAATAATCACCAAGATATATTGTTGAACATCATTTACCACAAGAAAGGATCACCAGATGTCTTAAAGTCGCTCTTAACTTACGAACAGATTTATGAAACGGGCCCCCGGTAGGACTACTTCCTTGAATGCACCGATCATTGGAAGGCAGCCTAAAGCTAAAGCTATCGATCTCTCAAAACCTCTGTCTCTCATGACATCTCTCTCACTTGACCCCCTCTTTCCCTCTCTCTTTCTATCTTTTTCTACCATCATTCTTTCTTCTTCTTTCACAAAAGACCACAAGCTTCAGTCTCTGTGCATTCCGCTGAAATCCAAGTCCAGATCCACGGACTTCCACAGAGGGAGAAGATCGTAACGTCAGTTTTTTTTTAATGATTCCCAAATCCCTAGAATAGATCAAAATTTCTGTCTACACTCCTTAATGAATGCTGTATTATTCATCTAGTCCTACTTCCTTTTCTCAGCTACCTCTCTCAAATCGAATAACCAATCTATCCCTACCTTAAAAATAACGTAAGTGTCGACAGGAAGAATTCAATTTCACACTGTTACCCTTCCCCCCCTTGAATTCATTTTTTTCCAGAAAAATCATCAGAATTTTTCTTAAAAAGATGATGTACATTACTACTAGGCAAGATGTCAGCTATCAAGCTCAACACAAATTCAGCAAACACTGTACTTTTCTAGAACCTCTTTATACCCTTGATCAATCCGAGTAGTCACTGCAACGGGACTGGATCCCCCACACCCAGTGACCCAATAGGCATTCTTTTCGCACCCCATTGACTCCCGAGTCCTGTAATTCCCATAGGTTTTGTACAGGTCCATCTGGTTCCAGTTATCAATGGTTTAACCTGCTGACAACTAAATTCTGGGACTATTACAGACTTTGTACGGGGATTACGTGGTTCCAGTAGTTCATAAGTTAACCTGTTGAATACTGAGTTCTGCGATTCCCAAAGGCGTTGCGCAAGAACACCCACTTTCAGTCAGCAATGGATTACTCTTGCCCTTTTTTTATCTGGGATCATTCAGAGAGCAATATCATTATTTGGTGTACGTCAGGGTTGTCACCTGGGACCTTTTTGTGTTGGAAACTTTGTTGCTTGTTGCGGGGGTTCTGGGGGAGAAAATATAGGTGGCTTTCAGGATTTACACATTAAAATGTTCATAAAGTTAACTGTCGGTGGGAATATTAGTGCCGGTCAGAAGGATGTGATATTTTATTCAGTGCCGTCCGGAAATTTCGCGCCGGTGACTGTAGTAACAACACTGGTGTACATAAACATGGAGAGTGTATTGTATAGTGTTACAGTATCTGCATTTTCAGGCTAAGCTTTCCAATATCTCCTTTTGATATCGCTTGCCAACATATAGTGTTGGTACAGAAAGAGATGATATACATGATCTTACATGTACATATAAGTAAATATTTAAATGTAAGGCAGAAATACATGTACAGTACATAAGTATTATTTGATACGGATATCACTTGTTGTTATTGTGATGAAGATATTGGAGACCATCTGCTTTATTCCCCATGAAATATGTTCGTTATAGCGTATAATTTCATACTCATGCATTATATTTCATACTTTTCATGTATGCTGAATATTACTTGTAAGGGGGCTGTGCTACTTATTGATGTAGTCCACACGGTGCCATCAAATTGCATGGCCTGTAAATTTAGTCTTAACCTCTTCGAGCAAACACATGAACGGCAAACATCAAAAGGCAGTGAATACATGTGAAAGGTTCATACCAGTCATCAGAGCAAGAGCATATTTTGCGGTGGCGCTGTTTCGCTTCCAGGCAGGGAAGGATTGCCAGAGAACTGATGTTTCTGGAGGTGCTTCTGCAGGGCACTGTTCACGATGAACGACTTTCCACACACGGGGCACTGGTGGGGTCGGAACTCGGTGTGGATGCGTTCGTGCATGTTCCTGGCGCTGCACTGGGAAAAGCGCTTGCTGCAAAAGCGGCAGGGGTAAGGCTGCTCGCCGATGTGCGTGCGGACGTGGATCTGCAGGTAGCGACTCTGCGTGAACGTCCTCCCGCATATGTTGCAAATGAATGGTCTGATACCATGCACTTTCTCATGATGCGCAAGTGCAGCAGTGTCATCGAAGCGCATGCTGCAGAACCTACAGGTGTACATTGGGCGCAAGGCAGAGTTGGGATGGTCCGGGAGATTCTGATTATTGTAATTTGGAATGGTATCATATGGAACATTCGGACTAGGCAATGGCATCTGATCTACAGGGGACAGAGGGCTGAGTTTATAGTCCCCATTCCTTACATGTATCCTCTCGTGAACATTACGAGAGCTTCCTTGGGTAAAGCGCTTGGTACAGTACCGGCACTGATATGGTTTCTCGCCCGTGTGTGTTCTTTCGTGAATCTGCAGATATCGGCCTTTGCTAAAAGCCTTCCCACAAAAGCCACAAACATGATCTCTTGGCCGCATGTGCGTCTGTTCATGACTAACAAGCAAGGCAGCATCAGTGAAGGTTTTATTGCAATAACGACAGCTCTGGATAGCTGGACGCACTGGAAGATTTGGCATAGTGGAATTTTCACTATTTGTTTCTGAAGCCTTCTCGCCTTCCTTCTCTCCGTTGGCTCCGTCTGCAACTTCTTTCTCACCACCTTCTTGTGCTTCATTGCAATTTTGTTCTGCTTCTTTTGCTGCTTTGATTCTTTCATGAATTCTCTCATGAGCATTCCTGGAACTGGTTTGACTAAAGGTCTTCCCGCAGTACTTACAGGAGTAAGGCTTCTCCCCGGTATGGATTCGAACGTGAATCTCAAGGTAGCTCCTGTGCGTGAAACGCTTGCTGCATATGTCGCAGGAAAATGGCCGCAGCACATGAGACTGCTGGTGTTGATGAAGTTCTGAAGAAGACGCAAAGACCTCCGGACACTGCCTACATGGGAAAACCTGCTGATGCGGCACTGGGGCAGGATGTATCGGCCGCTGCAAGAGCATAGGCGGGACACCATTTACAGGAGCCATGCCACTGCATTCGTGCCGCAGCAGGTCTCGACTTCTTTTGAAGCTCAGACCACACTTCTTGCAGTCATACATCCCCCAGTTTCCATGCTTCTGTTCATGGACATTGCGCGATGTCATCTGGTTGAATCGCTTCCCGCAAACTCTGCACGGGTAGGGCTTCTCACCCGTATGCAAGCGTTCATGAACACGCAAGTATGCCTTCTGATTGAACCCTCTTCCACAAACACCGCAGACGTAGGGTTTCAGAGAGCTGTGCGTAAGCTCATGCTGCATCAACTGACTGGCAAAGAGGAAGCATTTGCCACAGAACCTACACTGGAATGGCTTGGAGTCACTGTGGATGCGCTTGTGAGTCCGGAGATGACTCCCATCTCTGAACCTCATCCCACATGTTGGCACATCGCACATGAACGGTTTGACCCTGGTGTGGGTCCGTTCATGCGTGTTCCGTGCACTCCCCTGCGTGAAGGACTTGTCACAGAAGCGACAGCTGTAGGGTTTCTCTCCCGTGTGGATGCGTACATGGGTTCGCAGGTACTCCTTGTGGCTGAAGCGTTTGCCGCAGAACGTGCAGACGAACGGCTTGTTAGCATCCAAGTGTGATTGGTTGTCCCCGTTCTCAGCAACCCTTGACCCCTGCATACAGGCATGGCCAAGAAGATCTTCCTTCGTTGGAAACAGATCACCGCATAACTCACACCTCTGACCGTCGACAACACTATGTGTTATCATGTGAGCATTGTAGACCAACTCGAGAGCGAACTGCTGCCCACAAACGCCACACACATACCCTTTCCCCGCTTCCGCTGCATCTTCTGCACCACCTGCACCATCTCCTCTCTCAACCTCTACACCCCTATTCCCTTCATTTGCTTCAAAATCCCTATACCTTTGCATACCAAGATCCATCATGGGTTCACCGTTACTCGTGGCGTAACCACCCACACTCTCACTCTCTCCATCTGACCTCTGACCCCTTTGGTCATAAAACTCTGACCCCTGACCTGCATCCTCATAACCTTGAGAGCTCTCGCTCATATGCGCCGGCTCACTGGAGTCTTCTCCTCCATTCTCATACGTGTCACCTCCCATCCCTGAACTCTGACCTGCGAGTTCTCCACTCTGATCCCCTAACTCTGAATCCTGATCCCTCTCCTCCGAACCCTGACCTCCCAACTCCAACCTTTGACCTGTAAAGGCCTCACTGTTGGCTGTTAGTTGATTGTACACCTCTGCTTCGGCAACCATAGCTGCAAGGGTCTGTCTGTCGATGCTCTTGACCACGTGATGACTGGTTGAAGAACCTCTGATAACTTTGTTGTGGGAGTAACGGAGATGGCGGGCAAGATAGATCGCGATGGTGAACAGTCGACCGCAGAACTCACACTTGTACGTTCCAGATTCTGAAAATCAAGTTTGTTGATAGGTGAGATTGGAGGTTGGCATGGTAAAGAAAAAGTGGATAAAGGATTACACTATGTCAAACCTTTGTTAGAGAGCCTAACTCTTTTTGTCAACCCTGTAGTGGGGTGTTTAATCCCAGCAAAGGAGAAGATTTGTTTTAGGAATCAAAGGTCTCATTCCCAAACACATTCATCACTATAACCCCCTGTTACCCATGCATGTTATCATGAATTATCCAATGGGTATTCTTTTGCGTATTAAAGTGTTCCTATAAATTGAACATGATTTCCAGCTAGAAAATCCCTAGTTACTGGTTTTAAATCATATTGTTCAAAATAATATTTGGCCTATACTCTATTGCCTTAACAAAATTTCAGTTTGTGGCAAATATATATAACAATACGTGTAACTCTTGAATCTGACTTGAGTTTAATAAGGATAGCCAGCCAATCAAATTCCCCGATCCCTTCCCAAAGCAATAAAATCAATCTTGAATCTGACATACATGAATCTGACATACGGCTGGCTTACCAATTAAATAACCAAATCCTTTCCCACAGCTGCAGAGATGCTCTTGAATCTGACTTACTTGCATTAGGCTCAAGGCTAGCGAAGCCAATCAAATACCCCCATTCCTTCAAAAAATTAATTGAATCATAACTAAAGCTGGCCAATGAAAGTTACCCCATCCCTTCCTTTAAGCAAAAATACACTCTTGAATCTGACATGAGATTGGCCGGCAATTCAAACACCCCCTTCCATGTACCTTCCCAAAGTTGCAAAGAAACACATCAATCCAACTTACTTGAGTCATACATAAGGCTGGTCAGTTCCGAGACCACGTCCAGCTTTTTGGCGAATTCCTCACCGTAGTAGACCAGTAGTTCCGTTCCAGGCTCGATGGGCTTGCAGGTGTGGTAGTAGATCTCTCCAAGGTGCTGGAAGGCCACCAGGTTCTGTTCCGCCAAGTTACGGGCGCAGTTGACAAAGCGAAGCCAGTTTCCTTTCCTCTCGTCCTTGCCATCGATGCAGTGAATCACCTTGCCCTGGACGCATATCTGAAAGTTCACAAAAGCAACATGATAGTTAAGTGGAGTTTCGCGATTTGTGGGTTTTGCAATTGCTATATTCAGAGAGTATAAACCAGTGGGCCGCACTCTGGCATCGAAATCAGACTATGGTCAGGGGTTGAAGTTCACCTATGTTCTGATGATCCATTCAGAAGGAATATGTAAATGATGACATCAACATACACATATTCCATCATCACTTTGCATGAGTAACACTTGTACCTGGCACTACATGTACACACGTACCTAGCGGCATCGAAATCAGACTATGGAATGGGGTGGAAATTCCCCTTTGTCCTTATGAACCAATCAAAAGAAATATGCAAATGAGGTCATTAACATGCACATATACCATCATCACTTTGCATGGGTAACACTTGTACCTGACCACACCCACAAGCCGAGCGTCATCGAAATCGGAGTTTGCTTTCTTGGGTGGCCAGATTCACCATCAGGGGGGGCGAAATGGTAGACGAGACACATCTATCCATCCAATCTAATGCAAAGTGCCACCTAGCATGCTGGGGGGCTCACAACAACAACAAACATGCAATATCTACAAAGTGATTTACAACCTTTAAAGCACTACATGCTATATTCTTGGCTGGAAGAGCTGTGGTGTAGTGGTTCTGACTCTCGCCTTGTAAGCAGAGGGTCGTGTGTTCGAATCCCATCGCGGCCTAGCGTCCTTTGGCAAGGCGTTAATCCACACTTTGCCACTCTCTACCCAGGTGCTAAATGGATACCCGGTAGGATGCGAAAGATATTGTATGTTTGAATTTTACAAGTGCCATAATGTGGCTGCGACGAATGCAAGGAATGCTCCCCAGGGAGTGGAAATTGTGCACTTTTCGTGCTTGATTGAAATGAATCCAATGACCGGGGTAATAATATGCTGTAACGCGCTTTGGGCCATTCTGGGAAAAGCGCTTTATAAAAATTGGCTACTATTATTATTATTATTGGCTTTAGCATGGCTATCATGATAAGGTTTGGAAGTCAGTTTTAACTCTTAACGTTCCATGAACACATATCTTTGCATCCACTGGTCTGCCACGAACACATTTTCGTGCAATGGTCATACAGCTATTGTTATGCCTATTGAATTTTGAGGAGTGCAGTAATGTATACGAGTGATTCTATTGTTCAGTTCAGCTTATGGTCAAGAGGTTTAACATTATTGTCTCCCTTTTTTTATAATGAAACAATTAAATATAGACTCCTTGAAAAAAAAATGGCACTTGCTGATTACAGTGAATGGCACATTAAGAGTTAACATTCATCTCATCAGTAATTAGTTTATCGATCAGATTATGCTCAAGCATACAAGGAATTCCTTCCTATGGGGTACCCATTTACTACACCTGGGTAGAGAGTGGCAAATGTAGATAAATGCCTTGTGAGAGGACAAGGGTAAGCACTGCAGAGGGATTTAGAACCCAGGGGTGGTATCCTGGAACACTGTCATAACTTTTGTCATTTCTCTCCGAGATGTGACACCGCTATGATTGTCACAAATCGGTATTCTGAACATTGTCTTTTCCTTGTCATATCTCTCAAAGTTCCCGCCCATCTTTTCGGAAGCAAACCAATCAAAATCATCGTTAGATCCCAGTGGGAGCCCTTCTAGCCAATAGAAAGGCCCTGCGACAGGTAGGGCATATCCCAATACAGTTGTGGGCATCGCGCAATATGCGAATATTGATGCGCTTAATTACAAAGAGAGACAGGGAGCTGTGAAGGAATTTAGAGGAGAATTAGAAAAAGAAGGAAAACAGAGCAAAAAACGAGAAATTAATAGGTAGGGCCTAACTAATTGTAGCATGACAAAATAATTTTGAAAATTGTCATGGATGAGTGAAACTTATACCACAATCTAATCTAAATAATATCATTATATGCTTGACGTTCAGTCGGCAGGGTATCGAGATATTTGGTACTAACAAATTTATGACTGCTACCCCAGTCATAACTTATGTCATATCTTTTGCTTGTATAAAAGGATTAGGCGCATTTAAAGCCATGTATTTTTGGTGCGCGTTAAAAGAGAAGAGACAAAACTTATGACAATTTTTGTGACAAAAGTTATGACATCCACCAGAATACCGATTATGTCATATCTCTGAGATAAGATAAAATATGGAGAAAAGACAATGTTCAGAATACCGCCCCTGGACTTTGTGGTTCAAAGTATCTCTTCTTCTTCTCTAAGCAATATCTTTTATCTCTCATTAAAAAAAAAATTAACAAAATCTGACTTATAAAAGTTATTTTCTAGAATTTTATGAGAAAAAAAATATTTCAGAAAATCATTAAGAAAGGTAGCTAGCTGTCTTTGGGAAAAAATACCACTTTTCTAAAGTAAAAATTGCAAAAAAGGGATCATAGCTATCGGTCATTTGGCTAACAATATTTTCTCTCTCTCTCTCAATATGTAAAAGGAACTACACATACCTTTCAGAACCAAACTCATTAAATATAAAAATGTACATGATATCAATTTGTAAGCTTGATTAAAGTGATCAAAAAGAAGCATTGATATCTTTAAGAAATGTGTTTCTCGGCCCACACTCCCTTTTTTTTATGATAATTTCAACACAATTCAATATCTCAGGCATGTAACCATACAAATGATCTTTCATCTATTTTTTCCAAAACTGCAGCTCTCTTTAATCCTCATCTCTCATCCATTCCCCCTATCAATATTCCTAAGTAAGAAAGCCATCCCCTAAAAATGTTCATATGAGTATTAGTCCCAGTACCCCCGCCCCCCAAAAAAATCATTTCAACCGAAAGAGGGTTACCAATTTTGGGGGGAGGAAAAGGGACTAAGCGGGAGATCCTGAAAAATCATCGAATTAGGTCACTTGCCTTTTTTCAAAAAATATTTTTAATCAGGGGTAATTTACAAATTCTCCCAAAATAAACCTAAAATCATGGCAGAAATTTTGATAGCTGTCTTTCAAAATACCTGTGGTAAAACCTTAGATTTGGCTGGATTCCATAAAAAAAAACCTGTGAGAGTGGGTCAAATTCCTAATCAATTTCCTTCCCTAAAGGAGGAGGGGGTATCTCTAAGAATCTTGAACAAGCATGCTATTTTTTATATAAGATTTAATAGACCTACCTCCCAAGCATATCCGCTCCAGTAGCCGGCATCGTTGCTAACGATCTCCCCTGCGTAGGGACCAAACCGCACCCCTTTGGGTATGTGTTTCTCGGCCCACACCCCTTCCCCGCACCCCTCCACTCCGGAGCGTGAGATAGAGAGGAAGTCCGGGAGGGTTAATCTGGCCCGGTTCTCACACTCCGCGGGTACGGGTTTGTCTTCGATGATGGTGAAGGGGTGCAGCGGGCACTCCCCTTCGTAACGTTCCTTGCATTCCTCACAGTCTGGAGGAAAAAAAAAAGACAAATTCAAAATGGAGAATATGGATATATAGACATGTATTTTTTTAGAAATGGAGAAATGGAGACTGGATCCCAACATTTCTGAATATATAAGGATGATTTCCCTCAAAGATAGGAATAAAGCGCATTCCTCAATAAGAGGGTGTGGTAATCATTTTTATAAGAAAAACAATAATAGCTCAATCTTGAAACAAGCCTGGAAGAGTTAAGATTCAGATTCTCTCCTTGAAATTCTGAACTGTTTGGCATCTTGTGTATCTTTTTGAAAGAGGCATTAGCTGAAACAGCAATTCTTCTAAAATGCCAAAATAAACTCTTGAAAATATACATGTAAAACAAGACTAGAAATAAAACTACACTGTAAAGTGCATAAATATGGTTAAGGGCAAGTCCAAGAAAAGGTCACCCTGGAAGGCAAAATTTAATCTTTAATTTAAGAAGTTATCTTTGGTGGGGTAAGAAAGCCCAAATGTGGAATTTTAAAATTTCATTAAGAAAAATTTCATAATATGCATATTTATGCTAATTTGGGGCACCTAATTTGCATAATCAGTAAAATGGGCGTTACGTATGGGACAATTATAAAAACTCATAGAAAATGAAAACAAAACTTCTGAGATTCAGTCATAAGTGGGACATGGACCCCCTTACATCTTATTACTTTTGGCAGAAAAAAGTGGTGTCATCTAATTAATTATGCAAATTAGGTCTTGTCCAAGGATGGAATGTCCCATACGTAACATTTTGAGGATGTTTTTTTAAGTTATTTCTCATAATACAATACTTGTATTGTTGCATCTCTGGGAAGTTCTAATTTATTAAGTATGAAAATGTTATACCACAAAAAGTTTCAAAAATGGAGTTTACTTTTTAATTAAAAGTTAATTAAAAAATTGTTATGTATGGGACAACATGTTACGTATGGGACATTTACACACAATGTCAATGGGGAGATTTGTGTACAAAGTGAATGGAGAAAAACAAATTTGAAGAGTGCTCTAAAAACTTAATATTTACCTTTTCTTTAGTTTTTAAACACTGATTTGTTATGAATACTGATTAATGAATACAAATGAAGCCCCAAAAAATGTGAAAATGGAAAAATATGAAAAAATATAAACAATAGAAATACATAAGAAATTCATAAAACCATGAAAAACAAGGAGTAAAAAGGTTGAAATGGCTAATTTCCCCTTCAGTGATATCAAATATGTCTCAGTAGAACATTTAAAAAGAAAGAAACTCTTTTGTTATTTCCATATTTTAAATTATTTCAATTTTTGAATTATGGGGAAAATTGTGTACGTTCTCTATGGGGACAAAATGTCCCATACGTAACTGTCCCATACGTAACATGTCATTAATTTGTTTAATTAGAGTCTGTAATTAGAGGGAATTGGCTTATGACATGAAACTTGCCATAAATGTACTATAGTATTGAGACTTCTATCACACTAAGTTTCAAGTTGTCAAGTGAAATACTTTCAGAGAATTCTCAACTTGAAACTAATGTATTAAAAATTGTCTTTTCTCTGCGTCCCATACGTAACGGCGCATCTTTTCGCTCTAAAAGGTCAAGATCAAGGTCATATGTCACAATTTTTTGCATAATTATTCTTCTCCTAGATGTCTACCATCATGAGGGTATTCAATCTAATCAACGTCATTTATCACTATTTTTCAGGTCATTAAAGCCTCTGAAATGTCCCATACGTAACGCGCGCGAATTCTTGGACTTGCCCTTAAGTCTTTCAGATTCATATTTACAACATAAGAGTCCAAAAAACTTTTTCACAACTTTTTCACAACAAAAAAGTAACTGATCATCATAAAGAAAGAATAAAAATAAATTATTCCATATACTATAACAGTGGAATAATCTTTGATTCTTTCTTCCACAAATACACAGAGCAGTAAGAAACAAAAGAGATTATTGAAGCAATTTTAAGTGATTAAAATGAAAAAGAAACCAACAAAATCTGAGAATTCAACAGTAAAAGTAATGCTTATACCCTCCGATAAAAATAAAAGCAAGACAAAAAAAGGAAAACAAAGCACAAGATAATTGTGTGAAATAAACTTGTGAAGTCTTCTTAATAGTTAAAAATTTGCAACAAAGAAAGGAAAAAGCCAGTAAGAAAAAAATACACGCAAGCAGCACAAATAAAAAGAAGAAAGTGATCATTAATCTGAAGGTTCAATTATTTTGAAGTACCAAAAAGTCTTTGAATAGAATATTTCAAAGTTTCTTCAAGGAAAAATATCATGAAAAAAGTTCATTTCTGAGCAACATGGAGATCAAAATTTCAGATGATGCACAGATTACAGTAAATGCATCCCTAAATTGCATTTTCTTTTATAAAATATTTTATTTCATTTCTATTTTGTATAAAGCTCACTAAGAAATTTACAATGGCAAAATTTCCCAAGCCCTTGAATTATCAGAACCTTCTGCATTGGGTCAAGTCTATCAAAAACACATCAAGAAAATTTACCAATCATATCTTGAGTTCTCAACACCAGGACGGCAACGGCAGCAATATGACTGGACAGAACGCTAACCAGCATACAAACTAAACAATTCTTGAATCGGTGAAAGAGCTACCAAAACGTTACTATCTCTCTCGCTGACTATACCTTTATAAATAAGCCATACCTGGCTGCACTTGGCCAGCATGGGTGAGTAGAACTATAGTAGTTTGAGTACTATTATTGTAATAAAATCACAATAGGTCTGTTCACACCTCTCGGTTCATGAAAATACCCCTTAATTATATGAACTTGAAGACCTTCAACTATTTCCTGCTTTCTCTGTCTAAACCAGATAAACTTTTAGTAGCAGAGTAGCAAAGAGAAGGGAGCGACCGAAGAAGACATACATGTAGTAGGAGCGTGTAGAAGAGGAGGGACGGGTTGAGGTAGGAGGATAAACTTAAAGGAAACCAAAACCCCAAGAAGAGAAGCAATCTTATTTGAAAGAATAAAATAAGAGGAACAATAAAAAAAGTAGTTTTATCAAAATTGGTTATGAAATAAGCAAGTTATGGACATTTCAAGAGTCTTGTTGTACTTTCTGTGGGATCCTCAAATTGGCAAACGTGCTTCAAAATGGCTGATTTTGTGGACAACTCTCCATTAGACAGGAATAACCGTCGTTTCTGGGGATTTATTCAATAATTTCTGACATTTTACTATAATCCCCATTCACCGACGGTAGTGTCTTAGTGCGAGCCTGCATGTGTAATCTGGTCGGCAATTCGGAGGACGGGTTTTGTCCAGATTTTAATTTTTTTCAGATTCTAAATGACATTATATTATCTTGAATGAAGGCCCACTATTTTCGTTAGACTCTTAATCTTAAGCGCCGTGGTGTAGCGGTTCTGACTCTCGCCTGGTAATCAGAGGGTCGTGTGTTCGAATCCCACCATGGCCTAGCGTCCTTTGGCAAGGCGTTAATCCACACTTTGCCACTCTCGACCCAGGAGTTAAATGGGTACCCGGTAGGATGTGAAAGCCTATGCCTAGCAATTGAGTGTTGGAATGCTCCCCAGGGAGTGGAGAAGGTGCATACATTGTATGCGAGCATGCAAGGATCCGATGACCGGGGTAATAATATGTCTGTAAAGTGCTTAGAGACGTCGTTCCGATGTATTAAGCGCTATATAAATGAAGAAAATATCGAAAATATATGTTACCGATGAGTTATTCCCCCCGGTTATTCCTTATTTTTTTTTCTGCCGGAGAGGAAAACATGGCAGCCATGTGTTGTTCAACGAGTTGTGCTTTTATCAAGGCTTTCCGATTAAATTTTCGATATCCTGGGCAATCAATGCGAGTGACAAGTTCCGAACGCATGCACATCTACAAGCGCAAAGCAGCGGCACAAATCGCAATATATAGCGACTGGTAAATCCATCTGTAAGGATGATGACGTCATCCAAGATGGCAACTTACGTTGACCACTGAAAGGATCGAAGATGACGATGTTTCAATCATCATTTGAAAGGAATAAGCGGTAACTGCGGTCTAAGGTACGATATTTCTGAATTTTAAACATTATTCCGTAAATATGGATGTGATTTCTTTTTCATAATGTGACATTTTGTGTACAAAAAAACGATCGGAAAATTAGGTTTCCGCCGAATGTTAGATCTAACGTTACTGTAAATCGTTGTCTGTACGTACGGGCCTCCAAGCTCTTCAGTCTATGTATTGGTGAGTGAGCCAACGCAGTTCAGCGGAACAACCAAAATACAGAGACTGAAGCTTTTGGTCTAACTCTCCATTTGTTTTGTATACAAATTTTCAGCTTTTTCACTTTATGTACTTCACACTATCTCCTCCTGACCTTGACATATGTGGTGTGAATTCTATTTTCCCATGACATATGTTGAGCTTAGAAGGAAGCAAGATGCAGTTTGAAAGATAATGAGGAAAATCTGAAAATTTAATACAAATGTTTCTATAAAGTGCTGCATACTGTTACCCCGGCTCTAGCACCTCGAGCATTCAAGGAATTCCTTCCTACTAGGTACCCATTTACTACACCTGGGTCGAGAGTGACAAATGTAGATACACGCCTTGCCAAAGGACGCTAGTGCCGTGGTGGGATTTGAACCCCGGATCTTGTGGTTCAAAGTCCGAAGACTTAACCACTGAGCCAAAACACCCCTACCTCTATATCTGCTCGGATATTGGGATATTACAAGTATTTTACTTTCACATAGTAAAAATAGTATTTTCTGATCGTGCAGAATTCCGTAAAAGTACGTAACCAGCAAATACCGCGCCTTATTCATGATCGTGCGAGTGTGAGAGCACCGAATGTCAGATACACTCTGCCCCTTTTTTGGCCCCTTTCGACTTCTGTATTCCCAGAAAGGAAATCACCTCGTCAGTTTATGTAGAGCATGCCTATGAAAAAAACCAACATTATTTCACGGCTGATGTATGGTAGACTCGACTACTCCGTCATTAATGGAAAAAAAGGCTATTGAAAGGTAAATTTCCATCCAGGCCCTGTTTGCCCAGACAGGGGCATCAAATGATTCTTTCATTCTTGTTTGTTGTACCATATAGAAGCCTTTGAACGAGCTATTGAATGCCATTTCTATAGTCATAGCGTTATTGTGGCGTGGCCCGTGGGTGATGATACATAATGCATTGAAATAGTGCATGTTTTTGCCATGAACCCACAAAAAAAGGAGTTCATGATAAATATGTATGACCCAACCTACATCAAACACAACAGGCCGATCATGAGATATACATGTGTCCACGAAAATTGCATTATTGTGTTGTTCATCGGGGAGGGGGGGGGGGGGGTGGGCAAGAAATGAGACCAGGGGCCATTTCATAAAACTTTTTATACCGTGTGAGTCAAAAAAAAATTGAAACCTCACAAATCCCCAAATCAAAGGAAAATGAAAACTTTGGAACAAGAAAGCTTGTGTGAAAAGAGGAAAATAAGAGTAACAGATCAACCAAAGGTTTGAGAAAAATCTGACAAATAATGAGAAATTTAGGGCCATTTGAATATTGCGATCATTAATGCGATGGAGATCCGCTACAACCCCATCTATGGCGAGTCAGCGCTAGTCTGAAGAAGCCTGCAGAAACGAATAGGCGAAAGCTCACAAGGTAAAAAGAAAATTAATTTTGCGGAAAGATGAAAATTTGTTCTATTCCTTTTACTTACAAATATAGCGATCATCAGGCATGCTAGATTGCACATACATCCTTCTCCTGGCGGCTTGTCCATCATCAAACACTGCATTGTCTGGAGAAAACAAAAGCAGACACATACATTCATGAACAAAATCAAACAAAGCAGACTATTTGTTCAAGAAAAAATAAATAAAGTCATATGTCAACATGAATATCAAGAATTAAAATGGATGTGAATCTGAAGACACTAAAAAAATATTTACTTTATAATAAATAGTTTTATAATAGCTATTCAAGAGGGGAGGGGTGGAAAATTTCTGTGCTTTAGACAAGTACAATGGAGGGAATAGAGCAGAGTCAAAATGTTAAATGCTGTTCACACGACCATTAAAAGCATAAACATTTTCCCACTTCGATAGCCATTTGACCACAAGAGTATCGCTAAGGCGAGCACATAATACGCCAGCCTGTAACACGTAAAATTGAGATATTGGTCAAGCAAGAAAAGTGGAAGGTGGCGACTTCACCTTTGGCCTTCTGACCTCAAAATCAATAGCATTGCTGAGATCCATGCTAGTATCATACACACCAAATTATATGAGCCTAGTTTAAACTTGAGGTTATCGTGTTTACAAGGTCTGCAGCAGGGTAAGATGAAAACATGTCAGTGTGACCTTGACCTTTGACCTTTTGACCTCAAAATCAATAGGCTTCCTGGGATCCATGCTAGTATTCTACACACCAAATTATATGAGCCTATGTGAAGTTAAACTGAAGTTATCGCTTTACAAGGAAAAGTTTACGGACGGATGGCTACTGAGCGGTTAAGATTTGATGTTGACATCGCCACCATCGGAAAAGCGGCACCTACAGTATAGTCTCACTCTGCTATGCAGGTGAGACAAAAAACCTTCCAAAAAAGTTGCCAAAATTTCATATTCTACATCTTTACATCCATTAAATTGCCATCTATTTTCCCATTTTCCATGAAAGTATTATGATTTAGTTGGAAACGATATAAAACCGAAGAATATCCACGTCTTTCTAGACTCTGAAAGAACATTTTCGGTTGCTGAAGGAAATCATACCATGGTTTGGAGTTGAACCCATGACCTTTTATTTCAATGTCCAAAGACTAATACACTGGGCCACAATGCTCCATTAATTAAAAAAAAAGGAGGGAGGATGGGGGCAGATGGAGATTAAATGGGTGATAGAAGGAGGGCATCGATTCAGAAGGTTAAACTAAAGCAGGTCATGTTTAATAGCAGACTGAATATGAACAAACAGCTATACACATACGGCAGACAGCATTCAATTGCAGAGCAATTCAAGGTTGCTTAACTTTAATAAACAAAAATGAAAAAATATCGACATACATCAATAAAAAAGAAGAATCTAATTCAGTGGTATGTGGCTTGGCATTATGCTGCTGGTTATATTCAGTGTGAACAATGCAAACAACATAAGAGAAACCCCAAAAATTGTTTTGTTGGCTTGTACTTTATGTATGTTGGACCCTCAAATAGTGTTTTTAGTTCTCAAAAGAACATAACATAACTTTAATAAGTACATGTACATGTATAATGACCTCTGTGAGTGACCCTTGACCTTGTAATCTTCTTCCAATATACAAAATTTCAAGTGGAACCCTTAACAGTTCTTTAAATATTGCAAAAACTTATATTCTTATATCATGATCTCTGTGGTCTTTGACATACCCCCAAAATAATTCCCTAACACATCATAAACTAAAGGCGCTGTCACACCTTGGCGTTTTAGACAGCGTATGCCCGACCTATGAGGAATTTGGCGAATACGCTGGCGTACGTCCAAACACGTTACGGGCAAGTTTTGCATACGTTAAGAGTACGCTAAAACACGCTGGTATACGTCGTCATACGGCGAGGTCGTCGAAAATTTTGTGCAAGCACAAAATTTTTCGACGTATGCCAGCGTATGGCTCATACGTCCCGCATACGCGAGTCATAAGTTGTAGGCAAGTTACTCGATCGTTGATACACGTTGACACACGTTACTCGTGAGTTACTCATAAGTCGATGTACGTCGAGATAATGTCCAGCGTACCCTAAAACTTACTTCTAACCTATGAGTAACATGCTTTGAACGTATGTGTAACTTAACTCCAACGTATATTGACGTATGAAGACGTGCTCCGAACGACCACAAAACTTACTGAACGTGTTCATAACTTACAGCTACCGTATAATGGCGTATTGACAACGTTTATAGGAATTAGTATATAAAGGTAAGGTTCACAGGAGTTTTCTTCGGCATGGCGGTGGTGTTGATACGGTGATGTATCGTGCAGTTATGATTTGAATAGTCGAGCGGCAGCCTTTTTATATGCTACGACACGTGTTCGTCAGCGATACGCTGCCGCGCGCTATGCGTAAGTTAGGCTATCGTAGGGCATAAGTTGTGTACGCCAGCAAAACGCTAAGCATTCGTTGGAATACGTTACTTATAAGTTAACGAAGCGTTCGATATAAGTCACTAATACGTTATGTATACGTCCAACTCGTTATGAAAACGCTAAGTATACGCCCAGAGTTGAAAAAAAAATATCAAAGTTCAGCGTATGCCGACGTTTTAGAGAAATTTTGATACGTCGGGCATACGCTGTCTAAAACGCCAAGGTGTGACACCACCTTAAGGTCTTCATTTTTTATATGATTGCTTAAAAAGTATGAATGATTGGTAAAGCAAGGAGACCTCCTTGGGTAAAGTCACCAGAGTCTGACCCAAGGCTTAAGGTCCTTTTGGGGGGACCTGGTAATAATAGCTGGTTTTTTAGCACTTTTCCCATAATGGCTCAAAGCGCTTTGCAGCATACTATTACCCTGGTCATTGGATTCATTTCAATCTTGCAAGAAAAGAACATAATTTCAACTCCCTGGGGAGCATTCCTTGCGTTCATCCCAGCCTCATAATGGCACTGGCAAATTCAAACATACAATAACTTTCGCATCCTACCGAGTGCCCATTTAGCACCAGGGTCGAGAGTGGCAAAGTGTGGATTAATGCCTTGCCAAAGGACGCTAGACCACAGTGGGATTGAACACACAATCCTCTGTTTACAAGGCTAGAGTCAGAACCACTTTACCATGGCTCGATGCCCTTTATAACAAGTGGAATGCCTTTGGCGGTCTCACCTGCATCACGTGATTCAATATAGCAGCAATGCTGACTTTGAAAACTACTATAACTCGCAAAAGATGTTCAGTGATACTTGGTTACTCTTATTTCCAAGTTTTATGAACTAGACCAACATACTTTCAAAGTTATGATGATAATTCAACAAATACCCCCAATTAGGGAAAGTTCATTGACCCTAAATGACCTTTGACCTTGATCATGTGACCTGAATCTTGATTACTATAATGTCTAAGTTTCATGAATCAGATCCATAAACTTTCAAAGTTAATTCAACAGATACCCCCAATTCGCAGGATGCAGGATGTTCAGTGATACTTGATAAACTTTATGTCCAAGTTTCATTTTCTAAGTTATGATGACATTTCAAAAACTTAACCTTAGGTTAAGATTTTTATGTTGATTCCCCCAACATGGTCTAAGTTCATTGACCCTAAATGACCTTTGACCTTGGTCATGTGACATGAAACTAAAGCTGGATGTTCAGTAATACTTGATTAAACTTATGGCCAAGTTTCATGAACTAGGTCCATATACTTTCTAAGTTATGCTATCATTTAAAAAACTTAACCTTTGGTTATTATTAAGATTTGGTGTTGACGCCGCCGCCGTCGGAAAAGCAGCGCCTATAGTCTCACTCTGCTATGCAGGTGAGACAAAAATCAAAGTACACTCTCTTTGTAAAAAATGGGAACCAAACGCAAGTCACCAGATTGCGAAACTACTGGTCTACTGACTGAACTGTGCATCACGCCTCCTCCTTTTTAACGCTACCAAAAAACCCAGACATTTTTTGTGCTATTGTGTGCTAGAGTGATACCCACTCTGGACTTGGTAATGCCCTCCCTGTGACACAGCATTTGCTCCTACGACAATTGCTCCGAGAATTCTCTCCTCTAAGTTGTAGGGTTGTTGTTAGGGTTGCAATATTAGGGTATTATACCAGGTCTGAGGTCTGTTGCAGAAAGAGTTGGGTTTAAACGCAAATCAAAAAAATCAATCGCAAGTCCCAAATGCGCGCTGTTGATTGGTTGAAAATCAAGTTGCGCCTGATTTTTAGAGTTGCGATTGATTGCAACTCTTTCTGCAACGGGCCCCTGGTCAGTGGTGTTAGGTTTAGTGTAGGGTATGGTGTTAAATCCAGAGTTGAAGTGAAGTTATTCGATTAGTGTGTTTGTGTGTGGTGGGATCAATATTCCTTGAAACATTAAACATTTGTCCAGTGTACCATAGCCATTAACCTGGGTTCACTTAATAAGCCACACTTTTACGGAGTGCCAGTTGTTAACTCGTTCACCAATTGCAAAAATTATTCTTATCCTGCCGCAAAAAGATGTGAAAAGGATAATTGAGATGTGAAATGGAAATAGGAAAACACAGAAATATAACGAGTTTTAATGAAATAAATGGTACATGTTGTAAAGCCTTGTGGCCCAGTGGACTAGTCTACGGACTTTGAAACAGAGGGTCGTGGGCTCGAATCCCAGCCATGGCATAATATCCTTCGGCAAGAAATTTATCCACATTGTGCTGCACTCAACCCAGGTGAGGTGAATGGGTACCTGGGAGGATTTATTCCTTGAATGCTTTAGCGCCTATTAATATGGCGGCTCAGCTACAGTCGGGGTAATAATCAGCGCAGTTGAGTATATGCACATAGTAACTACGCTATATAAATGGACATATTACTATTATTACATTTTTATTGCCACGAATATGGAATTACAAAGCCAGCGTTCCTTAAAAGTGTGGTTTGAATTATTAAAATCAGTTTAGACAAGGGGTAAACCTTGGTTTAATCATCAGAATTTCCCCCCAATAATGGGTGTAACAACAGATAAAAATTATTAACCCTACCGATGCTATAAAAGGTAGACAGGCCACCCACTCACTATGAAAAGCTAAATGGCCCTGCATTTAATTAATAGGAAGCTTCAGATGATCTAGTCAGTTTGCATGCTGGAGTTTATAACGTGGAGAAGGTTTACCATTCACCATGTGTAATATGAAGAAGGGAAAGGAAATACAGGCAGAAAATTAAGACGCAAAGGATGAAAAGAGGAAATTAGAGGTATTCTTAATATGAAAGCCTGTAAATCAGACAGTTAATAGGTTTGATAATGCTTGAAGTAAATGTAGGGCACCCTGGCCCATGAAGTCAAAAATCTCTTTTAAACAAGAGTACAAAGTCTAGCAAATAGTGTTGCACGGGCTTAACAAGTATATAACGTTTTTTTTTTTTAGTGAATTAGAGCCCTGCGAATTCATTGAAAGCATTTAATAGCTACCTGCGCTTTGACAATGTACCAAGATAGACTATAGAAAATGATAGACAAACTATTGTGTATGTTTTCTCTACCATTACTCCAACAGATGTGTACAAAGCACAGTGCTCAACATTTCTCAATGTGTCAAAATTGTATGTCTACATGTAAATAACATTCGAGCATAGGGAATTCATGTGAAATCGTTGCTGTCTTCGAAACTGCTGCAGAAAGGATCCGCCATATTGTCTGATGCCATGACAGAGATTTATAGGTTAATTTTTTCAGAAAATAAATCAATCCCCACTGCATATGGTATGAAATGGCTAATGTTTTTTTTTAAGTCACCTTTTCTCAAGCATCTCCATATTGAAAGGTCTCTCCATTTTTTAATAAAGTAAATAAATTTTATTTTAAGGGATGGATTTCTCAATATGAATACACAATCAAATTTCACAATGCTTGTAAAATGGGCAATGGGTATACAATAAAGAAAACAAAGAGGCCTTAAACCTTTATCATAGACAAGTGCAGGAAAGTTCAGAGAATAATTTTGCTTTACAAATTTGAATAGCATTTTTGGTCATAAGAGAAAAGCTCCCAACTACATGTATAATAATGTAAAAATGCTATACAAAAGACTTTATGCATAGAAGTCTTTCAAAAATGTGGAGCAAACTGCGATGCGATACCAGGGGCCCGTTGCAAAAAGAGTTGCGTTTAAACGCAAGTAAAAAAATCAATCGCAAGTCAAAAATGCGCGCTGTTGATTGGTTGAAAATCAAGTTGCGCATGATTTTTGGAGTTGCGATTGATTGCAACTCTTTCTGCAACTCTTTCTGCAACGGGCCCCAGGAAAATTATTCCCTGAAGTTGCAGGACAATGACATCATCCCTGAGATCCATGTATATTGCCATCCAGACTGCAACCACTTTATGTCTTCTTCACCGATGGGTCCTACCATTAATGTTGTAAGTTAGAGCAATAACGGGATCGGAGTTCTGTTTGGAAGTTTTGCTCCTAAAATCGAAATCGTTTCGGATATCAGATCGGAAGATATTCAAAAAAAAAAAAATACATTAAAATTTGTATGTGGCCGGCACGTGGACAAATTCTGCAAGCTACACTGATGACAGAATTTGTTTTGATCTCCGACAAAAGCGGAGGAAGAAGATGACGATTTGTTTTGATCTCTGACATGATCGGAGGAAGGAAAAGAAGATAATGACGTTGCACCATTATGGTAACTTTCCCAATCAATGGTAACTAACATGGAATCCTTGATTCTGATTCGCTGTTGATCAGCGTTACCATGGTAGTTACCACTGGATGGCAAACTTACTTTTATGCAATTGGCCCATGGTTTCGTGATTCTCGTCCAGAATGGTCTAATCTCACTTCGTCCACGGCCCAGTTTGTCTACTTTCCATTAGGCCTCATCCCACTGACGTTGGGGTGTTGCAAGAAAATATTTGAAATCAATTGCAAATATTCTATTGCAAGTTTAAAATAAATATCAATTTCTAAATTGTAGCAAATCAGATCACACTCCGTGTTTCGAAAAGCAGATACACAATCAATCGCTAACTCGCAATTAATTTCAAGACTTATGCTTAATTTTTGGGACCGAAAATAGACTTGCAATTGATCACAAGTTTCTTGCAATGCCCCATTTGTCTACAACCAGTCTGTATACTAATAAGCTTTCGATTGTCTGCGACTGCAACGTATTCCTAGTTCACTGGAAGTGGTGCCACCGCTTGTTCAGTATCACGTTCGTACATTGATGAAAACAGTTTCGATTTAAGTCGACGTACCCGTACCAGGCCACAGCATATACCAGTGTGATAGCGAGCGGGCCATGGGCCGATACTGCCGGAGAATCAGGCGTAGCATCACGCTACGAACCGGGTGAGGCGACTGTGGGTGCAACATTTGCACTCTTGGGCAAAAAGCTGAAAAAACACAGTTGTTTGGAAATCAGGACACACTATTAATATGTAAATGGAAAAGCTGGTAACAAGCAGTAATTTGCAGTTTACCAGCCCTTGGATGACGTCATCATGTACGAACTAGCGCTCGTTCGAGCACTATGACACCGAACGTCAAAACCCTCAAATACGAGTCACAGATTTGGGCAGTGAACGAGAAGGCTCGTCACAGATTACTTCGCGCATGCGCAGCACTCCCAAAATTCCTTAATCTCGTACGTCCACATGGCCCGTCACAGAAAACGAAAGGTCTCTAATAAACTATTTGGTCTAACTGACGTTAACATGTAGCCTATTCAACTTTTTCTTCAAATTTCCAGCATGACTATGAAGAGCTATCCTACACTACTTGCTTTCCAACATATCCTGGGTTCCTCATTATTTTTCATTGAGAGTCATGCAATTTGAGAATGTACAGTACAAGTAACATATCTCTTAAATTTAGTGGCCTGTGTACTTGTACTATTAAATAAAAAAAATATTATCACTTGTGTAATTAAAATCTATTAAGTCTGCACAGTGTTCAAACTTCAAACTCATACATTGGTTTTAGCCTGGGTACTTTAAGTTTAAAAATAATGATCACTTGTGTAATTGAAATCTGAGACTTCACAGGAAAAATTTTGTATTCTTTTCATTCATTCATTCATTCATTCATTCATGCATTCTAATTTGCTTTTACATGTATATCTGTTATCATTCTTTATTCTATTCTTCATTAAATCAATTAATTAATTCTATTACCATTTTCTCTTCTTCTTTTTTTGGGGGGGGAGGGGCTACTTTACACAATATACAGTGAATGGGAGATTCTCCAGAGTTCCCTTAAAAAAAATCAATTTCCAGGGCTCTTTTGAGTATTTAGGGGGCGAGATCCCCTTGAGCCCCCATTGTTTTCTTTTTTTCCCTGCTGCACAGTGAACTCATACATTTTGTTTTACACAGTGGCATCATGGCATGTGTACTTTATAATAAAAAAAAATGAAATTGAGGACAAAATGATGGTTGGACCATATCAAGACACGACAAACTCACTTGCCCGATCAGACGAGTGGTCATTTTTTTTTAAATAACAATACTGTATATAAATGAGTTAAAGTAATTGGTTAACATTGGTTTGACTTTTAAAAAATCTGAGCTAGGTCACATTTGTCACCTGTGTCTGTGATATGTTAAAAAAATGAAGCCAAGAAAAAAATCGCGTTTGAAAATAATTATTTAGTGCTTCAAAAATTGAAATATAATGTGACCGGAAACACCATCTTAATTTCATCCCATACACTTACGTGTACTATTTAGGTGTCTATAAGACGCCTACTTACAAAATCGAGGTTTGCCTTGTAGTTTTAGCTTTTCATTCTCAATAATGGTTGTTTCTCAGGGTTTATTAGTTCTAATACATGCACACATGTTTAATCTTGGTTTGAGAACTTTTTAAATCAGCTGCTCACAAAGTTAAACAATACCTTTAACACAATCAAACATTAAAATGCATTAAATTGATTGATTCCATAGTGAAAAAGGAATTGCAATTTCAATAAATATCAATATTTCAATATTATGCCAAATAGTCTTATGTTTTATTGCCTTAGAATAGTGAGTTCAAATCAATACCAAATGCAACATTTTTGTTTTTTTGCCTCCAATTTGAGGATTTTATGTGCAACAAAGCAAACATAACATGTTATAAAAATGAATACGGTACATGAGATGACAGGACATTATCTACATGTATATAAAAAAGTGTATGTTTATGCAATCAATATCATCCTAATTTGGAACTTGGAAGACAATATCAAAGCAAAGATTCAGAGTTTTACATGAATTTGATGATTTCTCAACGTTGATAGAGAATACACTGTATATCTTTTTCTGTACCAAGCTTTCATTTCTACTCTCCTTTCTATTTCTCTTAAAGGATAAGTCCACCCCAACAAAACATCCTTTTGAATAAAAAGAGAAAAATCCAACGAGAATGACAATGAAAATTTCATCGAAATCGGATGTAAAATTAGAAAGTTTTAAAGTTTCGCTTAATTTCACATTATACTTATAATTATATGCACATCCGGTCGTTATGCAAATGAGGGAACTGATGACATTACTCACCCACTTTTTCCTTTGTATTCTATTCCATGAAATATGAAATATTCTTATTTTCTTCTCATTGTCCTGTGAAACAAAGTTTTATTTCTCCCTAAACAAGTGGAGTTTATATGATTATTCAATATTATATGCTTCAGTCAAGTTGGTCCTTATTGTCAAATCTGTAAAAAATTGAAATATTGTACAACTCAAACAATAAAAAACAAAAGAAATAGTGAGTGAGGGACATCATCGATTCTCTCATTTGCATGTGACTAAATAGTGCATATAACTATTTTGAGAAGAATAACTAAGCCAAACTTTGAAATGTCATATTTCACAACCGATTTTGATGACATTTCAGCATTATGCTTGTCAAATTTTTCTCTGTTTATTCAAATCAACATTTTTTATGAGGTGGACTTGACTTTTAAGAATATAAATTTCAGATTATCTCTCCTGTCTTAATTCCACATATTTATCACCCCAAAACCACCAATTAGTCACCGGGTAAGCTTCTCTGTAAATGGCCAAAATAGTATAGTCTACAAAAAAAAAAAAATAGCTTATCTGAAATAGCAATTCTTCTTCTTCATTCTGTTAAAATTTGAAGTCATGAAGTTGAACAAAAGAAAAGAACCAAGAGTTTCTTGGACACTACTTTTTCGGACTGCTTGGAAGTTTCACTGATATGCTTTTCACACTGCATTTCCTTAACCCCATAGTATACTATCTTTTTTTTTTCACACTGTCTTTCTTAACCCATACTATCTGCTCACATACTATCTGCTTAACCCCGGACTATCCCTCAGCTCATGAATATTGATGATTTTATCATACAGAGTGTGATTAATGTGCAATTCGACTTCTGTGATTGGCTAATGCTTTCCTTTCCTTCCACTTTCCTGAGCCCTGTTTCGTTTTCACACTGCATCTCTTAGCATCTCTTAGCAACGCAAGTTTAGTGCTAGCACAATAAGCCGCCTAACCCTGCTTTTTTGCAGGGCCAGATAGAACCGTACTATTTACCGAGCTAGCCCACTTCTGCTAAAAAGTAGTGTGAAAACGAAGTGGGATAAGCTTAACCCCAGGAAATTGGGGGGGCTAAGACCCCCCCTAGCCCCACCAATCAATTTCCAAGGGTTAAGGAAATAAAGTGCAGTGTGAAAAGCGTATGAGATTACAAAGTATGCACATCTCATGCTTGAATGAACCCTGAACTTCAAAACCTTGTTTTCTCATTGTTTTATAAAGCTCTTGCTGAATTTCCTCTGCATTCAATCAAGCACTTGTAATGGTTATTGTTGGTCAATTTCAAGACATTATATTTCACTTTAAAGCATAGAAAGTGAATTTTCATGCTCAATAAAAATATCAATATTCATTTTGGTCGACTTAAAGGCCGTTCTCATTCGCTTTCTAAAACTAGTTTACTGGAAGCCGATCCAGGAAACCAGTTTGGAAGATCGCATTGCTACCGTTCCCACTTGATCACACGAAAGTGGTTTTCAAAATCACTTCACGTAAAGCGCTCTTGTTGCTATGGAAACGCTCTCAGTGGGGTGACACGTTTCGCGCGAAATTCGAAACCGCAGCATAGGTATTCTACACCTGTCGTGTGGTGTAGCTCGCTCAAAATGTGCGAAGATCGCTTCCCGAAGAACGGTTGTGTCCGCACTTACGCTAAAACCAGTTTAATGAGGCAAAGCGATCTTGAAAACTACATCGCGAGGTGGTTTTCCAAACTGGTTTGGAAGATCGCTTCCAAGACCACTTTGACCGTTCTCACTACGCGTTAAACTAGTTTCCACTAAACTAGTTTTAGGAACGTAGTGAGAACAGCCTCTTATTGTTGGTTTTGGGTGGCAGGTCACATATATGTTTCTTGAAACGGTGACTACATGAATGCACCAAAGTGCAAGAGTCAAAAGTAAATATGGTCAGTTCCCCCATGTCTGCGCGGTCTCCCAAGTCTGCGCACCCGCGTATCTGCGCGATTCTAGTAAAAGACAGAGATGCCAAGTTCAAAGACCAGCTATGCGTGAGATTTGCTGTGAATCTGAGTGAGATCACAGACATTGTGTACAATGTATAATGAATATGGCCTGGGGATAGGCTCAGAGATGCCAAGTTCAAAGACCAGCTATGCGTGAGATTTGCTGTGAATCTGAGTGAGATCACAGACATTGTGTACAATGTATAATGAATATGGCCCGGGGATAGGCTCAGAGATGCCAAGTTCAAAGACCAGCTATCGTATGCGTGAGATTTGCTGTGAATCTGAGTGAGATCACAGACATTGTGTACAATGTATATGGGGATAGGCTGTGATAGTTGCGTGAGACAGAGATTTGAGGGGATGAACAAGAGTCCAAAGTGCTTGAGTCTCACGCATAATGCGCGAGACTTAGTAGCTCTGAAAAGAAGATGCGCAACGAGCACGAACTTTACACATGCAATACATAGTCAGGTATTCATTAAAAAATTCGACTCAAAATGGTGGAAAAATAATGAATTCAGGGCATTTCATGTGACAGCCTCAAAATGCAGCCTTTGTCTTCAAAATCGCCAAATCGTTTGCAAAGTGAATGAGTGCGCAGACATGGGGTACAATATTTTTTCAATCTGAAAATGACTGCTCAAGATTTTTTTCAAGAAAATCCTATATTTTCTTTAATTTTTCAATGAGAAATTTGGTACACTTACTCTTAATAATATAAGGAACATTATTAACCAAAAGATTTTGTGAAATAAAAAGAAATACATGTTAAATCTTAACTAAAATTGTTAGGTGCGCAGACTTGGGGCCCACCATCATACTTCATGTTTAAACGAATCAAATGCAACATACTCTCAGCTTGGTATATAGACCGAAACCCATGGATATACATGTAGCAGGTTACTGTGGCAAAAGAACTTCCCCCCAAAAAATAATCATATATATATATATATATATATATATATATATATATATATATATATGTGTGTGTAAAAAAACAATTGTTACTGTATTGTCCTCATTCTTTTTCTTTTTATATAGAATTATAAATTCAAAACATTGGACATCAGGAGGAGACCTGCAGGTCACAGTTCTGTGTACGCGCCCTTCTAGGCGACCAAGATTGGCTGGCTCCTCTAAAACTCTAACCCAATGGTAATAGGCAGCAAGTACATGTAAATAAATGAAAATGATACAGGATTTGTACTGTATAGCGCACGTATTCACCTTGTTACATGTAGGTGTTCAAGGTGCTCCTATATTACCCTGGCCAAGCACCGATTTCGGTGCTCCCAGCTTTTTGAGGAATTACTTCCTGCCGGTACCCATTTACCTTACCTGGGTTGAGTGCAGCACATTGTGGGTAAATTTCTTGCTGAAGGAAAGCACAACTTGGCTTGGAATAGAACCCACGTCTCTCAGATTGAAAGATGGGTCTTAAACACTAGACCACGACAAATGCCTGGGAATGAATAGGGGACTGTTTCATAAAGCATCTTCTCAGTGATTTTCAATAACAGGGTCAATCCATATCAAATCAACCAATTTTCAGACAATTTGTCACCCGACCCTCTTCGATTTTCTTTAAACTCGCACCAAATGTTGCCCCAAGTGTCTGACGGAAAAATCTGAAATATTTTGCCCCAAGGTCAAATGGTTGCTAAGATACGGCCTCCCATAGCAACCAATGCGAACTCAAAGAAATTATTTTAAATAAAATTGCCTATTTTTGATTGACTACTGCAGCAAAGTTTGATTGATTACAGTCTTCATTTTAAGTAAATTGGAAGAACTTTTTGATCTAAACATGCAGAGTATACTGTAGCGCGGACCTGTCAACCGGATTTTGCACACGAGGTCACCGAAAATGGTGTTAAGCATCCGTGTCAATGATTTCAGAAGCATGTTTGGAGGATCATAAATCCAAAACTAAATTAGCTTAGAACCAAATATTATGCACATTTATGGACTTTCATATACTCAACAGAATTACAAAAAATTGACCCAAGAGTGTGTGTCGTTTTCCTGTAGGGTGCCCTCAAAGTTGGATTTTTTTCAAAAGATGCCAAGTTCAAGGTCACGGATCACCTCCCGTCCCATCGAGGAGGGGGACCAATTTCTGTGTTTTGATAGACATTTACCCATATTTTCAAGTGTTACTTGAGAAATTTTGCTACCGGAATGTTTAGGGGCTGATTTGCGCATTCCAAAATGGTCGTAAACACCCTAAATTTGACGTTAATGACACATACATGCTTTTCAACACTTTTCATATTGTGATAACTCAAAGATGAAGTGCCAAAATACATTGATACCTTCTGTGATGATAGTCTGTAATTGGTATTAAAAGGATATATCTTCAGAAATAGTTTTTATTGTTGGTAATGACCTTGAAAACACACCTAAAATTCAATAAAAACAGTAAATTGGCTAATTTTCCAGAATTATATGGCATTCAAATGGTGTTTACATTGACTTTCAAATGGATGTCATTTCAATACAAAGGGTGAGCTTAAGCCAAAACTTGATAGACATGTTCAACTTTTGTTCTACTTTAAGTAACATAAAACATTTGAACTCAAAACTATATCATTTGACCTTGAAATTATTCCAAATATAGCTGATTATTGCTTTGTAAGTAGCATATTCAAATTGCGCGAGTACATTGCACTTTGCAACACATTTCAAAATAGATTTTCTCATAGAGAGAATACCTGATCAGGCTGATATTTGCAGTATTGGTAGTCTGTAAAGAGTTCTTGGAGGATCTACAGATTAAGTACCTATTCTCTCATGACAATGACCTTGAAAATACAGCTGAAAATCATGAAAATCAATAAATCATACAATTTTCATTAGTAATCTGTTTTTACCCACTTTTCACTGTGTGTTATTCCATCTTAGATTGTGAGATCATGCTAATAATTGCAAATCATGTTCCACTTTTGGTCTACTTTAAGCTACATAAAATATTTGAACTCAAAACCTTATCATTTGACCTTGAAATTGTTCCAAATATAGCTATTTGTGCTTCATAAGTAGCATATTCAAATCACACGTGTACTTTGCAACACATTTTAAAATGGATTTTCTCAAAGAGAGAATACCTGATCAGGCTGATATTTGCAGTATTAGTAGTCTGTAATGAGTTCTTGCAGGATCTATAGATCAAGGAACTATTCTTTCATGACAATGACCTTGAAAATACAGCTGAAAATCATGAAAAATCAATAAATCAGACTGAACTCAAAACCATATCTTTTGACCTTGAAATCATTCCAAATATAGCTATTTGTTGCTTCATAAGTAGCATATATTCAAATCGTGCATGTACATTTTACTTAGCAACACATTTCAATACTTGGAAATAATTTCAAGGTCAAATGATATGGTTTTGAGTTAGTCTGATTCATTGATTTTTCATGATTTTCAGCTGTATTTTCAAGGTCAATGTCATGAAAGAATAGTTCCTTGATCTGTAGATACTCTAAGAACTCATTACAGACTACTAATACTGCAAATATCAACCTGATCAGGTATTCTCTCTTTGAGAAAATCTAATTTGAAAAGTGTTGCAAAGTACACGTGTGATTTGAGTATGCTACTTATGAAGCACAAATAGCTAAATTTGGAACAATTTCAAGGTCGAATGATAAGGTTTTGAGTTCAAATATTTTATGTAGCTTAAAGTAGACCAAAAGTGGAACATGATTTGCAATTATCAGCATGAGCTCACAATCTAAGATGGAATAACACACAATGAAAAGTGGGTAAAAACACTTGATTACTAATGAAAATTGTATGATTTATTGATTTTCATGATTTTCAGCTGTATTTTCAAGGTCATTGTCATGAGAGAATAGGTACTTAATCTGTAGATCCTCCAAGAACTCTTTACAGACTACCAATACTGCAAATATCAGCCTGATCAGGTATTCTCTCTATGAGAAAATCTATTTTGAAATGTGTTGCAAAGTGCAATGTATACTCACGCAATTTGAATATGCTACTTACGAAGCAATAATCAGCTATATTTGGAATAATTTCAAGGTCAAATGATATAGTTTTGAGTTCAAATATTTTATGTTGCTTAAAGTAGAACAAAAGTTGAACATGTCTTTCAAGTTTTGGCTTAAGCTCACCCTTTGTATTGAAATGACATCCATTTGAAAGTCAATGTAAACACCATTTGAATGCCATATGATTCTGGAAAATTAGCCAATTTACTGTTTTTATTGAATTTTAGGTGTGTTTTCAAGGTCATTACCAACAATAAAAACTATTTCTGAAGATATATCCTTTTAATACCAATTACAGACTATCATCACAGAAGATATCAATGTATTTTGGCATTTCATCTTTGAGTTATCACAATATGAAAAGTGTTGAAAAGCATGTATGTGTCATTAACGTCAAATTTAGGGTGTTTACGACCATTTTGGAATGCGCAAATCAGCCCCTAAACATTCCGGTAGCAAAATTTCTCAAGTAACACTTGAAAATATGGGTAAATGTCTATCAAAACACAGAAATTGGTCCCCCTCCTCGATGGGACGGGAGGTGATCCGTGACCTTGAACTTGGCATCTTTTGAAAAAAATCCAACTTTGAGGGCGCCCTACAGGAAAACGACACACACTCTTGGGTCAATTTTTTGTAATTCTGTTGAGTATATGAAAGTCCATAAATGTGCATAATATTTGGTTCTAAGCTAATTTAGTTTTGGATTTATGAGCCTCCAAACATGCTTCTGAAATCATTGACACGGATGCTTAACACCATTTTCGGTGACCTCGTGTGCGAAATCCGGTTGACAGGTCCGCGCTACAGTATACCCTGCATGTTTAGACCAAAAAGTTCTTCCAATTTACTTAAAATGAAGACTGTAATCAATCAAACTTTGCTGCATTAGTCAATCAAAAATAGGCAATTTTATTTAAAATAATTTCTTTGAGTGCGCACTGGTTGCTATGGGAGGCCGTATCTTAGCAACCATTTGACCTTGGGGCAAAATATTTCAGATTTTTCCGTCAGACACTTGGGGCAACATTTGGTGCGAGTTTAAAGAAAATCGAAGAGGGTCGGGTGACAAGCATTGGTTGATTTGATGTGGATTGACCCAACAAGCTTGCTCTCAGCCACTCAGACGCAAGGATTTCAGTAGCTTATAACAGATAGTCAGTGAAAATTTCTGAACATTTTATTTCATGGAATGGTCTCCATGTTATAAACTTACCTTGTAGAGGACTTGATCTGCTGTGCTGACAAACTGATTCATGTCTGCTGCCCTCTTCTCCTCCTTTCTCAGTTGACCTTTGACCCTCTGACCCCTTCTTGACCTTGGGTGAAATTTGGGCTATCTGCTGGTGTACATATCTAAGATGAATCGCAAGCTGTCCGGGCCCAGAAAACTCATAATTGCATAGATGGCACAGGGAAGATTTGGTTTCTAAGGAAAAAGCAGAAGAAACTTGCATTATCATTCGGTGGATTCACACTACGGTGCGCCACCTATTGGTTGCTGCGGACAGGCCGAACTTTGCAATGCCTAATGGGAAAAGTTGACATCTGTTGCGCGATGCATGCGAGACGCTGCACTGGCCACTTGTTTTTAGATCCATTTTTCATCAAATTTGATATTTCCTTTTTTTTTCATTGGAAATCATGACTGATTCACAACATACAATTTACACTAAACTGGGGTGACTTTGGACACAACGGAGAGGGGTGTTGTTTCGTTGGTAGTGATAGTTACATTTATATAGCACTTCATATGTTGGTTTCTAAGCACTATATAAATGCAACTATCACCACTATTACTATATTAAAAGAAACAACATCCCTCTTTGTTGTGTCCAAAGTCACACCAGTTTACGGGTAACAAAAACAAACTTTTGAAAATGCTGCATAATCTTTAATATCATTTGCCACTCTTAATAAATGTATCTCATTTATCTAAATCTGCAAATATGGAAAGGTTCAATACTGCAATGAATGGTGATTTTCCAGGGGGCTGTTTCATAAAGCTGTTCGTAAGTAAAGAGCAACTTTATAAGAATGACCGGTGAACCTTTCTTATGCGCTAAACCATCGCCGATGAATATACCATTTACCACAAGAAAGGGTCACTAGTCATTCTTCAAATCGCTCTTAACTTTACAAACAGTTTCATGAAACACCTACATGCACCAGGGCATCTTTTGAGCATTTTGGGGGCAAAATGGCCCAACCCTTGTCTAATTTTTTCACCGACCTAGTCAAACACCACTTAACCTACCTGGGGCCCGTTGCAGAAAGAGTTGCAATCAATCCCAACTCTAAAAATCATGCGCAACTTGATTTTCAACCAATCAACAGCGCGCATTTGGGACTTGCGATTGATTTTTTGGCTTGCGTTTAAACGCAACTCTTTCTGCAACGGCCCCAGATGAACTGTACAGGGGAGACTGGGGTAAATAAGGCCCCCAGTTCACTGCTCAAGTTTACCAGTGTCAAAGGAATTCCTTTGTGTGTATGGTATTATGGACAGTTCCTTTGCAAAAATCTTGAAATGGGGCAAATGAGGTCCCCCGACAACCATATTCAGAGCTGCCAACCTGAATGTGATTATTTCAGTATTGAAAATCAGTATTTTGGTGAGGAGATCAGTATTTTCAAAGAAATGCCACAGGACAACACACAAAACTGAAACTTTTTATCAGTATTCTTCTAATTTTTCAGAGCTAAATACGGAAAATCTGTACTACTGCAGACTGCTCATTAATAAAATGAGATTGATTAGATCTCATATTTCTATTGGTTCTAATCATGGTTCTAATGCTACATGCATTAAAGAGATTAGATATTATGAAAAAAGGTGGCCTACATTGTAATTATTATTTGTTTGGTGTCACCTGTGCCTGGGAGGCGAAAAGCGAACTGAATCATTATGACCCACAGGTCTCTCCTCCCGATATAACTGATTGGGGGGAATGCAGGTGGACCACTACACCGGGGTTTCCCTCTACTCCTATACGAATAGTGCAGTGGGTTTCTTAACGTGCAAAGTGGTGACTCTCCTCTACACGGGGCCTCCATTTAACATCCTATCTGAGGGACGGAGTGTTTTCCATTGTAACATAGTCTGCATCTATGAAACCTGGGAGAGACGTTTACACACAACGCACTGGCTTCAGTCAGCCACCCGGGGTGGACTCGAACCCATGATCTTTGGTTCGACGGGCAGATGCGTTACCACGTCTAATTTACCCCATTCTCCCTAGATAAGCCAAATTTTCGTTTGACAAGGAGCATTATAGACAAAGTAACAATTTAAACAATCCACGTAGTAGTCTCTGACAGAAAAACCCATGTTATGGTTCATTATAGACCAGGGATTCGTTTCATAAAACTTCTTACGATAACAAATTTACAATAACAGTTAAAAGCCACTGAAATCCTTCAACCTGATTGGCTGATGATTAATTTGTTATAGAAATCTTGCATTTGTTATTATAACAAGCCTTTTATGAAACAGGACCCAGGACTCAGGGTACCAAGCATTTCAAGAAATAAAAAAATCCCATTAGGGCCGTCTGCACCATCCCGAGTCTTCAAATTAGCATGCTATTTCTGATCCGGCATATTATCCTGCTCTGAACAATCTCCAAATTATTTGTAATGGAGACGCAATTATCGCGCTAGTTCGCAAGATTAATCTAGAGATTGCAAAATCCCAAGTCAACTTGGGATTATTTGCAAAATAGTGTGCTATATAATGAATTATCCTACTAATTTGCAGGTGCAGACACACTCAGGATTATTTATTCACGGCGTCAGACCATAATACATTGATGCCTTGCTCAAGCAGGAATCGCTCTTCTTGCGATGGTGGAGAAAGGGTTTCTTGAATCTTGAGATTAATCGCGAAGAAGGCAGATCAATGCTAAAATCTCGAGATAGAGCAAACTCGGGCTGGTGCAGCACCGCCTTTAGTTTTCCATGCTAAAAGTACATAACTTCCATGATAATCAGTTCAATTTCACATACATGTGTGGTGCTATCCCCCTTAGGACTTATAGTGTACATAATCATGATTAAATAGAGGCTTAATTCAGGTAATGTGCACTTGTGCTATAGTCAAAGAGGCTACACTATAAAGTCACGATAGCAAGTCATCCAATAGACTAGATACTATTTTGATGCAACAAAATGTAACAGTCTATAACGGTCACTTGTCAGTCTGGCAATTTCAACTGGAACAATTTAAGTGCATTTGACAAGTAATCCTTAGCAATGGACCATTTATTATTGCGGCATTCTTCCTAAATACCATGGAAAGAATTTGATAGAATGATGGTAAATTCGATCTTCTCCACAACTTTTTAAATAAATAAGTTAAAGAGAAATTCCAGTAGTTGCAGTAAACACTGATTTCATGAGAAAGTCTGTAAAACAAGGCTTAATTGTCAGTATATCATCAAGGATCTAGATCTGGTACAGTTACATTAACTGAACTTTGTGAATCTTGAAATCTACGCTGAAAATGTTCACACCGAAGATCCCCAACACAGATAAGCGCACGTGGGACAATGTATAATTATTGCTTAGAGCGTCGGGCCCGACGCTCTACCCGAATTTTGTGCTTATTTGCTTATTTCTTCCAGAATCCTTTGGCACATGCATTTTATTCATAAAAACAGACACTTTGGTGGTCATTTCATTGGATTCTGCACGAACTTATTTTGATATCGTTACCAAAACTAGCATTTTCCTTTAACTGATTACCTACTGGATTAACTGGAACCAGGCATTCCCTGTATAAAGCCTATGGAAATAACAAATGTCAGTAGCCAACTGGTTAACCCATTGCCTACTGGAACCGGGTTTTCCATGTACAAAGCCTATGGAAATATCAAATAGGTCAGTGGTCGATGGGTTAATCACCTGGAGTAGAATTATCTGTTTGATTCATTTGTTCTTCAGCTTGTTCTGTAGGCTGGTCTTCTAGGTCTTCTGATAATCTGCGTGGAGATTTCTGCTTGCGCCGACAAGACATTTCCATCATTTCTTGAATTCATTGATTTCTTTCTGAAAAAGAGAGAGTGAAAAGAAAAAAATCATTTCAAGAGCTAAAGAGGTTTAACGTTCAAATGACTTTTATGCTTATCTGTATGTAGTGAGTGCGCAGCGCTCCATAAATCCACATCATCAACTTTACTCAGAAGTTCTTGTCACAAATAAAAAAAATTATCATTATTCTATTTTTTCAGGGGCTACTTTTGAAACCCAGCTGCGTAAGTTACCTGCAACACTGGAACTTTAACATTGCAATGCAATTGCAGTGAATAGCATTATTCATGGAGTCACTCTTTTTCTTATAATTTCAGTTTACCGGTAGTTTAGTTTACTCCAACGATGTTGTAAGACTAAGCCTGTCCATCGATCAAAATTAGAATTTTTATTGCTTCTCCTTCAGACAAAATTAGATGCACTACATGTATTGGCAGAGAGGCTTGGCAGGGGCACCCAAGGGTTCATTACCATCCTGCCTGTGGGGAATCTACAGGTAGGACTATGGTATGACAATGCTGTACACAGCACACAATTTAAAAAAAAATCATTAAAGTGACCAAAAATACCAATTTCCGTATAGTTGCAATTTATTTTTCATTAGCAACTTGAGGGTAATTTTTGTATTCACCAGAGCGCTCAAAAACTTGAATTTTAGGCATATTTTTGTGTACACCCTCTATTGGTGGAAAGTAATATGGCAAGACAATTGCTGTTTTTCAATTTTTCATTACGAAAAATTAATTTACAGAATCAAATTTACTTAAGAGCCAAGTTATATTGATGAATTGCTGTAATGGAACCTGACAGTGTAAAAAAATCAAGCATTTGTCCCAAAGAAAAAGAGAAAATAAGCCAAGCATTGCCAACCTTATTTCACCACACACAGGGAGAAGTAACAGAGAACAAGGTTATATCATAACCTTGTTCATTGAATGAGTGTGGCAGGGGTTTCGTAGACAGCAAAAAATCCATGAAAAACACACAAATTGATTGTGATTGATTGCGAAAACCACTCTTAATCGTCTATAGGCAATATTCTCCCATAGCTGATCCAATCTATTCTTAAATGCAATCACTGAACAAGCAGTTACTACATCTTCTGGGAGACTGTTCCACAAATCTATCACTCGGTTTTTAGCAAAGCGAAAGACAAACTTCCGCACATCATAGTCTAACTTGGGAATGACTACATCTCGTCTAGATCTAGCCTAGCCTTTGTGGAATTCAATCAAGACCAAGGACCTAACCACCCCAAGCTCCCATCTAGGCCCTAAAATTAAATAGGCAGTGTATACAGCCACACGCGTGTGTCTTTACCATCCAGCCACACGCGTGTGGTTATATCCAGAACACCTATCTGTGGATACCGCCACACACCGCCAGTAATAACAGTAAAACGCGTATGTAGGTCTGACCGTCTATATCACGATAAAAATAACCTCATTTCTTCATTAAATTCTTCTAAACCACTCTGATTTCTTTAAATCGTTTCAATTTCATTCTCACCGTCTTCTCTCCTTGCTTTTCTTGTCTTGTTACAAAAGGCCGCCTGTTAAATAGCAAATTCTCTTTTTCTACTTGTGTCGATTCTGGCTTCCTTCGCGGTGGCAGACCCATACAGCGTTAGCGCAGCGCAGTAGTTGACATACACAGTTTGGGTTTACGTTTGGTACGAATTATGAATATTCATAACTTAGTAGTACGTCTTGGTAGTGCTTGCATGAATATGCATGATTTCATTTTTACGATCTCCTGCTAACGATATCGATAGCCTCAGGAGATGAAATGAAAACAAATACTTAGTAGATGGATAGACAGATAAAATTTAGATAAACAGGAAACAGAGAGTGATAGACATATAGATAGATAGATAGAAAGATAGATAGATAGAAAGATAGATAGATAGACAGAGACACCGGGGATAGTGGACAGATAGATCTGACAGAAAGACAGAATATATAGGCCTGGCATTAGAATGAAATATGAAGAAAATAAATGAATCTATAAGTATTAGATTTATAAGTACCTACATTACTACTAAAACAAATGATTGGATAAATAAATAAATGAAAAAGTAGACCTAGGTAAACTTAGACTTCTGGTGATGGGAGAGGGTCATAATGTATACATCATAACCACTGGCGTAGCCAGGAATTTTGAATTTACATTCTCCTTGCCCCCCCCCCTCCTGTTGAAAATTCCTGGCTACGCCAGTGGTTATGATATATACATTATGACCCTCTCCCATCACCAGAAGTCTAAGTTTACCTAGGTCTACTTCTTCATTTATTTATTTATCCAATCATTTGTTTTAGTAGTAATGTAGGTACCCATAAATCTAATACTTATAGATTCATTTATTTTCTTCATATTTCATTCTAATGCCAGGCCTATATATTCTGTCTTTCTGTCAGATCTATCTGTCCACTATCCCCGGTGTCTCTGTCTATCTATCTATCTTTCTATCTATCTATCTATCTATCTATCTTTCTATCTATCTATCTATCTATATGTCTATCACTCTGTTTCCTGTTTATCTAAATTTTATCTGTCTATCCATCTACTAAGTATTCGTTTTCATTTCATCTCCTGAGGCTATCGATATCGTTAGCAGGAGATCGTAAAAATGAAATCATGCATATTCATGCAAGCACTACCAATACGTACTACTAAGTTATGAATATTCATAAACGTAAACCCAAACTGTGTATGTCTACTACTGCGCTGCGCTAACGCTGTATATGGGTCTGCCACCGCGCCGCGAAGGAAGCCAGAATCGACACAAGTAGAAAAAGAGAATTTGCTATTTAACAGGCGGCCTTTTGTAATAAGACAAGAAAAGCAAGGAGAGAAGACGGTGAGAATGAAATTGAAATGATTTAAAGAAATCAGAGTGGTTTAGAATGTAAGAATTTAATGAAGAAATGAGGTTATTTTGATCGTGATATAGACGGTCAGACCTACATACGCGTTTTACTGTTATTACTGGCGGCGTGTGGCGGTATCCACAGATAGGTGTTCTGGATATAACCACACGCGTGTGGCTGGATGGTAAAGACACACGCGTGTGGCTGTATACACTGCCAATTAAATAATCATCATCACCTCCTTCATGTTGCTATTATTATTAAAATAATGATCATGTTTTTTATTCAGCTTTGTCGACAGATCAGGAATTGTCTGATTATTCAATTATTTATGAATTAAACTAAAGACAATGATGGTGATGATGGAGATATCGATTTTTGCATACAGAATCCTCAATCAAGCAATTTCTCATTTTCCACAAAAGATTGTGAATCACCGTTATGCAAAACTCACAGTTGTTCATTCATTCACATGCATTGCGAAGTATGAATGGAATTGGCATTTCCCGTTTCTCATTCACGTATGACCGGTATTTCTACACAGCTGTGTGTGCACGCGAGACACAAAATCAATGATGCCTCTCTCCGAGTCCGATCAACTGCCACTGGCTACAGTGCACTCTCGTCAACTCAACTCTCACTTATTTCATCATATTAACATCAATTGTACCATTTCCCCAATCACATCTTCAAAATGAAATTAAACAACAGAATACACACCTTTTATTTCACCCAGCTATGCAGAAGAGACTAAATTCGGTTGATTATGACTGCCTTTGTTCGCTTTTCTCCCCATCTTTTCCTTCGCGGAGGCTCCGTAAAGTTTACATTATATTTCGCGAAATTGACCTCTTCCCAATTGACTTTCCGGGTCGTGCCTTTTGGATGACCCCGGGGGAAAGCAACCTTTCCTCCGCGGGGTATGCCGTTGCAGCGGGTGGTCCTGTTGCTAGCCATCCGATAAACTTTTGACCAATCACAGCCCAAGGATGGATGCATATCAAATCAGTCAGTCACAGCGAGCCAATCAAAACGATTGCGTAACGACATATCGGACATACATTTTAATGTATTATATTGATCGAATTCATTGTCATCGCTGGGTATTCAGGGTTATCAAATACAAAGATGGATAAGAATAATTATAACGAGTCTTTGGATAGTATTGGAGTATTTGGCTTTGCCAGATAAATTGCGTACTAAATTCATTTCTTGTAATTGAATATTCGGCATGTAATTGTGATGTTTGTTAATATTTAAACGACTGCCCACACTCCATAGCTTCACAATTTACATTTCTTTTCATTTTTATTTTCTCCACAGTAGATATTGAGTATATATCAAAATCAAATTAATAACAAACTTCCCTCTCATTTCAATTAATGAAGAACTATGTTGTTTGATTGTTTATCTTATTGTTTTCCATTCCATTATTATCATCATCATCATTCCCATATTTACAGCGTAGTTATTCACCACTGAAATGTTCTACTTTGATTAAAGAAAAATTGAGCTCGGGCTTAACGCTCACATTGTTTATTTAGGCCTTATGGAATATCTGATCTTGTTTATGGAAATAAAGCTAAAATATTCTTGAAAGGGAAGCTTTCGGTTACAATTCCCTCCCCCTCCCCCCCCCATTCAAAACAAAATAAAACAAAACAAAAGAATTAGCTTTTAGCAGACGATGGAATGTGGATGAAAATATTTTTCAACCTCCCACTAGATTACCTACATAATTATGTAGGTACTCTAGTCTACCTCCCACCTCCCCCCTCTATCGGCGAAAGCTGAATCCGTCCCTGCCAGCTTGTGAAAAGTTTCAACATGATCTAAGTCATGTAAGTTTTATGTCTGAACTCGTGTTGCTATTTCAGTGTTTTATTGTTTTATGCAACTTGCATCATTCGAATAAGCCCATCCTATGCACGAGGAACGTGTCTTTTTTTCTTTATTTAATGAAATGGGTGGGGCATTTTCCTCATTATCGTTTAGTCCAAAGAATGTTAAAAACATAATATAGAAATGTTGCATCAAATATACATCGAGATCCATTTGACTATGTTGATGCTTATCAGGGCTAATTTCTGCCAATTTGCGTAAGTCGCTAAATTTCCATTTTGTCTGAGCTTCCTGACATTTTCATGGAAAACAGAAACATCTATACATGAACCGGTTGACTAGAACAGATAGACAATAGTATGCACATTATCAATCAAAGTTTGTTCTTTAAAGTTCAAGTCCACCTCAGAAAAATGTTGATTTGAATCAATAGAGAAAAATCAGACAAGCACAATGCTGAAAATTTCATCAAAATCGGATGTAAAATAAGAAAGTTATGAAAGTTTCGCTTATTTTCAACTAAATAGTTATATGAACGAGCCAGTTACATCCAAATGAGAGAGTCGATGATGTCACTCACTCACTATTTCTTTTGTTTTTTATTGTTTGAATTATACAATATTTCAATTTTTACGAATTTGACGATTAGGACCTCCTTGCCTGAAGCACAAAATGTTAAAATAATGGAATTCCACGTGTTCAGGGGGAATGAAACTTCATTTCACATGACAATGACGAGAAAATAAAAATATTTCATATTTCATATAATAAAATAAAATACAAAAGAAATAGTGAGTGAGTGATGTCATCAACTCTCTCATTTGGATGTAACTGGCTCGTTCATATAACTATTTTGTTGAAAATAAGCGAAACTTTAAAATGCCATAACTTTCTTATTTTACATCCGATTTTGATGAAATTTTCAGTGTTATGCTTGTTGAATTTTTCTCTTTTTATTCAATTAAGTTTTTGTTGGGGTGGACTTATCCTTTAATAAAGACACCCTAAAAACAAGCCCTATAATAAGCCAGTTCGGAGTTCCATTCTTCGCATCACTGGCAGATCAAGGCGGGGGGAGGGGGTAAAGCCGGCCCGTGACCCCCCCCCCATGTGAGAGGCACAAATAAAATATGTAATGAAAAAATGCCGTTAAAACAGTGTGTCCCTTTTGACAGTGGAGACTTCTTTTTTTTTGCTTGTCATTTTTTTTTCGTGGACGGAATATCCTTAATTTTGGTTAAAAACCTTTGTTTTCTCTTTCTTTGTTTTTCTTATCAAATCAGATATTCCTCTAAAAAATTTGCCCCCCGTCCCTTTGGAAAATTCTGGATCAGCCCCCGCTGCGCATGATCAGAAGAAGGTCATTCGTACTAAAAGTGATATGGTGGTTTATTATCCAATGAGATAAGCACCAACTTTGATGTTTTGATTATTCATATATTCTTTTGAATTTTGTTTTTCATTAGATCCACAAAAACAACAATGCGTCTACTAGCGACTGGTATTTCACAGTTGGCCCAGTACATTGTTATTGCAACTTCTCAATGCATTCAAAGGAAAAATGCAACAAAAACTTTCATAGAGTGTTCATTTGTGTGATATTCTGCAACAAAAATTTTCATAGTGTTCATTTGTGTGATATTCTGCATCCTGCTATACAGCTATATGTAAGGCATGCTTACATGGTATCTTGCTTTGAAATCTGCCTATCATAATGTAAAAAAAAATGAAAGTTCATTTGACTGAAATTGCCCATGAAGTATACCGAACTGGTCTATCGCCAAATGCCAAACATAAAATGGTCGTATTAGCTACTGTCCCCCACCAAAACCTTGATAACTTACATTTTTACTACATATTTTAAGAACATTCACCAGTTGTGTGCTCGAAATGCTTCAAGAAATGCAATAGCGCCCCGGTGATAAGCTCGGTGGCTTCGCTTGCAGGATTTCGACTTTCAAACATTTTTTACGCGTCATGCCCCCCCCCCCCTCCACAGAAAGAAAAATATGTGTACGGCCATGAACATAGCAACACTCAGCTATTGATTGAAAAAATACATTTTTCCAGGTTGAATTAACGGTACTTGGTTCACCAGGCACCTACCTATTCAAAGTAACGCTTATGTGTTTTCAATACCTTGTCCTGCATGGTGCACATGGTAAATAGGTATATACCTGCTGGCAACTTTAGCATGAAAAGCTATTATTTCGAAGTGGGATGGCCTTTGTGCCAACATGAATCAAACCACTCCTCACTCTTCACCCCCAAGTGCATTTAAAAGTGATCAAAAATATTCGTTATACAAAGCCTATTATATTTTAACAATAACGGCATTCCCAATGCGGGATTGAAAGGGAAAACCCCGAAAGTTGTTATTGTGATGATTATTATTTTTTTATGTAGAGGCCTATACAATTTTTTATTTGCCTGTTGTGTCCATGTAGGGAAGAATACAACGTTTCACAGTGTGGATTGCAGTGTAAAATAGGGTTCAAATCGCACGACATCACCCTTTACGCCGATTGCTTCATTGGGTAGCATTGAAATGATAGGGATTCATCTTAGTTATAAAATGTTATGTTGAAAGGAGGACATAATAGTGAAAGTTAGAAAGAAATTGAACAAGCAATAAGAAATCAAATCAAATCAAGAAATTTGTTATGGCTGCTTTAAAATCGAGATCTCTAAGACTATAATAATAATAATATAGGGTATTTATATTGCGCACATATCCACCTTGTTAGGTGCTCAAGGCGCTCCTATATTACCCGGCTAAGCTAGGCATTCATAGCGCACACAGCTGTTTAAGGAATTACTTCCTACCGGTACCCATTTACCTCACCTGGGTTGAGTGCAGCACATTGTGGATCAGTTTCTTGCCGAAGGAAATTACGCCATGGCTGGGATTTCAAATTGGCAACTGATGGGAAAGTAAAAAAGACCCAGTTCGCAGTTCCTCTCTGGGCGTTGTGGCTTGCGCCTGTAATCCAAGCTATGTGGGGAAGGTACGAATTGATGCAGAGGTTCGAGCTCTGGTCACGTCTTTCGGATGGTGACGTTAAAGGTCGGTTCCAGACGTAAATAATCATATCTGATTGATACACGTCTGACAAGACTCAAATACATGCACACACACACACACACACCTCTGCGCATGATCAGAGGAAGGTCATTGGTACTTAAAGAACAAGTCCACCCCAACAAAAACTTGATTTGAATAAAAAGAGAAAAATTCAACAAGGATAACACTGAAAATTTCAGCAAAATCGGTTGTAAAATAAGAAAGTTATGACATTTTAAAGTTGCGCTTCATTTCACAAAACAGTTATATGCACATCTCGGTTGGTATGCAAATGGGGGAACTGATTACATCACTCACTCACTATTTTTTTTGTATTTTATAATATGAAATATTTTGATTTTCTCATCATTGTCATGTGAAATGAAGTTTCATTCCTCCCTGAACACGTGGAATTACATTATTTTAACATTTTGTGCTACCGGCAAGGAGGTCCTTATCATCAAATTCGTAAAAATTGAAATATTGTATAATTTAAACAATAAAAAACAAAAGAAATAGTGAGTGAGTGACATCATCGACTCTCTAATTTGGATGTAACTGGCTCGTTCATATAACTATTTTGTTAAAAAATAAGCGAAACTTTGAAATGTCATAACATTCTTATTTTACATCCGATTTTGATGAAATTTTTAGAATTGTGCTTGTCTGATTTTTCTCTATTGATTCAAATCAAAATTTTTCTGAGGTGGACTTGACCTTTAAGTGACACGGTGGTTCATGAGATACACACCAACTTTAATGTCTTGATTATTCATATTCTTTTGCATTGTGTTTTTATTTATATCCTCGAAAACAAAAACAAAAACAATGCGTCCACAAAACGACTGGTATTTCTCAGTTTGCCAAGTACATTGTACAACATGCTATAAAATACATTCAAAGTAGAAATGTAACAATTCCTTCATAGAGGGTTCATTGGTGTGCTATTCTAGTCACCTGGTCTATTCCATTTCTTCAAAATGCTATGTAAGGCATGTTTACGTAATATCTTGCTTTGAAATCTGCCTATCATAATGAAAGAAATGAAAGGTCGTTTGACCTAAATCGTCCATGAAGTAACTACGAACTGGTATAGTATTATGACAAGGGCAAGGACAACTTCTAGTCACTGAACTTATAGGTCAAACGTAGACCTACTTATTATCAGAGATTTGCGGTTTTCATTCGAGTATATACTCCTCCCCCCGGGGCAGTAATCCAGGCAGTATATTGTTATTTGTCTTCATGAAAGAAAAACATATTCTGAAGTAAAATTTTTCAGAAAGACATTTTAGCCGTTTTATATATTGGAGTTCATGGACGAGTAGGCCTTGCAGGACCGACCTTGCCCTACATCCACTAGCGTACCTATAGACCAGTTCGTAGTTACTTCATGGGCAATTTTGGTCTAATGACCTTTCATTTCTTTCATCATGATAGGCAGATTTCAAAGCAAGATATTACGTAAGCTTGCCTTACATAGCAGGATGGAGAAATTGAATAGACCAGGTGACTACAATAGCACACCAATGAGCATTTAATGAAGGTATTTGTTGCATTCCTAATTTGAATGCATATCTTAGCATGTTGCACAATGTACTTGACAAACTGTGAAATACCAGTCGTTCGTGGAAGCATTGTTGTTTTTTGTGGATGTAAATGAAAACGACAATTCAAAAGAATATATGAATAACCAAGACATCAAAGTTGGTGCTTATCTCATTAGATTTTAAAGCGCCATGTCACTTTAGTACGAATGACCTTCTTCTGATCATGCGTAGAATCTTTTGATCATGCGCAGAAAGGAACTACGGACTGCCCCCCTGACTAGACACAACCCATGCAAGTGACGTATCCCTGCCCCCCCCCAAACGAGTCAGCGGCGTCCCCCCCTCCTTTTTTTTGGCTTGTCAATTTGTTTTCTGGTACGAAATCCTTTATATGTGGTTGAAGACTTTTTTTTTGCTTGTCAAGTTTTGGGCGGACGATTTTGCCCCCCTGTGGAAAATCCTAGGTACGCTACTGCCTACATCACTATGACATCACATATGCGGCCAATGAATGAATGAATGAATTCTCATTTGGTGTAGAGATTATAAAAAAATATTTAGGACTTTTGAAAATTTACAACTTTTTTTACTGTTGTCGGACATCGTTCAAACTTTCAACTATCAACTTGTCTGATTTTTTTTCCTCTACAAAGGTATTATTTGGGTTGGATTCCCCTGTAGGAGTTTCCTTCCCCCTTGCCTTCCTTTCTCGTCACCCTTCCCCCAATTCTTACCTCTTTTGCATCCATGGGCAGAAATCCCAGGAAGAACAGGGGGACGTGTTCCCCGGCCTACCTAAAATAGTAGGCGGGACACAATATCAAATCCCCCTTACTATAATTTGTATTTTATGATGGAAAGATCGAAATACAACATTAAAAATCGAAATAAAATATGTATTTTGGACGAGTTGACCTTACTTTTTGGATGATAACCCTTTTTTACTTTTTTTTGCTTGTCAAATTTTCCAGCCCCTTTCCTTCGAGGAAAGATTTGCGCCTTGTTTACATCCACTAAAGGCAGCAGCAAGAGCACACACTCCAAACATGCCAAAAGTATGTTAAATCGAAGAAAAGAGGATTGATATAATAATGATATTAATCAAGTGCTTTTACGGCGGAACGACGCCCTTACAGACGCCGCGCTTTACAGATATATTATTACTCCAGTCATTGTATCCCTGGGAAGCATTCCAACAAGACTCAGTTCCAAGACTCAATTGCAAGGCATACTATAATACTTAGGCTACCGGGTACCCATTTCAACACCTGGGTGGAGAGTGGCAAAGTGTGCCAACTAAGGACCCTAGGCCATGGTGGGATTCGAACACACTCACTAGCAAAACAGTAATCATGAATTTATATATTCATCAGTGGCAAAATAAGCCAAATAATTGAGGGGCTAGATAGAATGTATTGTGTAAAGTTTAACCAAAGTTGCGAGCGAGCAAACATTTCTGCATTTTTATCTAAAAATCAAAAATTTTGTTAGATTTTGACACAATATTCAGAAAATGATATCATATTTCACCCTTCTCTCATTTTCCTTATCTCCTCTTTTAATGGGGAATTCAGCCTTGGTTATAAAATGTTGTGTTGGAAAGGAGAACATAATGGAGAAATTAAGTTTGAAAGAAATCGGACAAGCAATAAGAAAGTTATGGCTGCTTTAAAGTTGAGATCTCTAAGACTATGTAGATTTCAAATTGGCAACCGAGTAAGTAACATCTGACAGGGGCAAGGACAACCTACAGGCACTGAACTTATATAGGTCATGTATAAAATTAGCGGAGTTCTATACCCATTCCCTCGGGGCAGTAATCTAAATATAAGAGTTTTATTTCAAAAGGAGCTAAATCCACTTTTAGTGTTTTTCTGTAAAACAAAGTATTTAATTCACCACTTTCCCTAATCTACAACTGTTTCATTTTCATATATATGATAGTGCTAACATCTCAGATTAATTAAATCATGTTTTTAAAAATTTAGTATTCAATGTTAATTTTAAGAATTTTTGAAATTTAATTTTTCATAATGTTAGCTCGTTTTGGAATAAAACCTTAGTTGAATGTCAATTTTTGCTAATTTAAACAGTCATGTTTAATATTGAAAATTGAACACGAATCACATAAACATTGCATGAAGGGTACATTTCACATCATATCTGATGTTTATCCATTGACAATTTTAAAAAGAAAAAAAAGGTGGTTTTTCATATTTTCTAAGGACCGTGACTTTTTGACGTTGAAGGAGCTAAATCCAAAAACTATTCATTAAAATAGTTAAATTATAGGCCTACTATTTTCATCAAAATTTGCACAGATTGTGTGTTTTATCCACAACATGTACCTATAACAATTAAGTTGAAAGCATAACTTTATGTAAAGTAGTAAAATTAACCAATTTTAAATGCCCAGGTAGATTTAGATTTTAGATTTAGATTTATTCATTTTCCGTTCACAAAGCACAACAAAATCAAACAATACATAGTCAAATTTAAAGTACATCAATCGAAATAAGGTATAAACAATTTAGTAGATTTAGCTCCTTCTGAAACAAAATCCTGTTGGATTCAGCTCCCTTTGGAATAAAACTCAAATTTGCGATCAATTTTTACGAATCCCCCCCCCAAAAAAATAATAAATGCGATATGGTGCATTTGATTTCCATGTCTGAACTTCATATTATATATATATTTATATAGAAATATATATATATATTTTAAAATCTACTTTGGTCAAAACTGGATTTAACCACTTTTGGAATCAAGCTCTTTATATAGCCCTTGTATATAATGTATATTGTTATATGTCCCATGAAAGAAAAATGTAATTTTAAGTAAAACTTTTTTAAAAATACATTTAAGCCGTTTTATATGTTAGAGTTCATGGAAGAGTAGGCCTTGCAGGGGACCGTCCTCGCCCAACATTACTATATGACGTCACATATGCGGCCAATTTGAGTTCTCTAAGGATGTAGTGATTACCAATATTTAGGACTTCTAAAAATCCACATCTTTCTTACTGATTATCCGATATTGTTCAAACTTTTACCTATCAACTTTTTGGATTTTTCTTTTTCCTCTAAAAGCAAAACTCTTGAAATAATCGGACTGTTTATACGATATTGTTCAAACTTTCACCAAACAACTTTTCTGATTTTTCTTTATTCTCTAAATACAACACTCTTAAAATATAGTTGGGCAAAAAATGGCCAACTTTTAACCAATCTTGGGCAACAAACTGCCCCCACACAACTATTGGTTAAAATATGCCAAAATTTGGTAATGAAAACTAATAATTAGTTAATAAATTTGCTCATTTTTACCAACATACATTACCCAACACAGTGGACAGTATGTTGCCCAACATTTGAAGTGTGAAGGTTTTATTTGGGTTGAATTCCGTCCTCCCCCCTTGCCTTCCTTTCTTGTCACCCTTCCCCTGCCAATAAGTTGCCTCTTTTCCATCCACTAAAAGCAGCAGCAAGAGCATACATCATATGGATACACCAACAAGTGCGCTAAATCAGAGGAACGAGGATTGACGTAATAATGATAATAATTAATCGCTTTTCCATCGGAACGCTGCGTCTCTAAGCGCTATTTTTTTTTATTTTTTGATTTCCCAACCTAAAGACTAGACATTCGTAACACTTTTTTCAAATTATGAACAGAATAGGAATTCAACTAAATAACAGATGAGAGTGCGAGCTGAAGTTTTTGATTTTCCAACCTAAAAACTGGACATTCTTAACAGCAATATAAAAATCATGAACAGAATAGGAATTCAACTAAATAATAGATGCGAACGCGAGCTGAAAATTTTTGATTTTTCAACCTAAATACTGGACATTCATAGCACTTTAAAAAGAATATGAACAGGATATGAATCTAAGCAATTAATGCGAGTGTGAAGCACTAGCTGAAAGTTTTTGATTTTCCAACCTAAAAACTAGACAATAACACTTTTCAAATCATGAACAGGATAGGAATCTTACTAAACAATAGTAGATTCGAGCACGAAGTGTGTGCTGAAGATATGTCATTTCTGGCCAAAAATTGGTATCATTGGCATATTTTAAAATCAAGGACAGGCTAGCTATTTAATTAAATTTTAATCAATGTGAGCGCGAAGCGCATCCGGATTTTTTTATTTTTTTTAAATGTCATCTTCTTTTCACCTTATAGCAATTAAACAGGAAAGTATCTGACTCGCAAAATGATTTTTTGTTTGTATATTTAGATCTGAAAACTGGATCTTTCAAGCACTTTGGAAATAAAGAAAATGCAGTTTATCTCAATAAGCAATGAGAGCGCAAAGCGCGAGGTAATATCTTCCTAAATAAATCATTTGATTTTATATATTTCGATCTAAAAAGTGAAAAAAATGAAGCACGTTGTGAAATAGAGAGATGGTTTTGTATTAATGCAAAGCGCCAGCGCTTTTTTTAAACAATACTTTTATACTATGACCTGAATGTTTTCTTTTTTTTAATTATTTCCCTCCCCTTTCATCATTTAATTTTCTTCCTCGTCCTATCTTTCTTTTTATTTTTATCCTCATCTTCCTATTTTGCGCCGCCAATAGGGGGAGGGCCGCCGCTTCGCCCCCTTGATTGATCTATGATGACCCCTCACACGGCAGGAATTTTATGTAAAAATTGAATATAAAAGTCTTGTTAATAGAGTATTTGAATACAAATTATGGGGGATTAAACATTAAAAAGTTAAAATTCACTGAGAAGGATTAATGATAACTCATGAAAAATATTCTTTTTACTGAGTACGGGAACAATGAAAATATATCATATACCAAGTAAATTTGGAATAAAGGGAAAATGGATTGGTTTAACAAAGGTATGTTTTTATAAGGTATGGAACATTCTCGTCTACCATCTATGCACTAAATTCACTTTCTTTTACTAAATTCCTTTTTCGCCATATTTATTAGTTATGAAATTGACAATGGCCAATCGATGCCATCAATGTCATCACTATTTGGCTGGCATATAGGGTTAGATGCGACTTCGAGAATAGCCGGGCCGGTATGCCTTTTCTTTTCCTATCCAAGTTCTTAACAAAAATATCTGTTATATATATTCCGGGGTGGGGGCATCTTCCGAGCCCCCCATCGATACGCCAGAGATAGTTAGGCCCATACACAAGCGAGGGCTGACAACCTATACATGAAAGAAGACCGATCAAGGATTCAAGTACATATCTAGGCCCGAAAAGCAGTCCATTATCCTCGGTCACATGAGGCCTTTCTTTTTGTACAGCCTCCGGTGCAGTGTTTCAATATTAAAGGAAAACTTTGTCATCAATAAAATGAGGATCGGGATCCCCCGAGGAAGATAGTAATAAATAAATAAATAAATGAATAAATAAATAGAATACAAATAAATTATAAGAAAAAATAATGATAATTATGATAATAATAATAATATGAAATAAAAATGAAAAATAAAAAAAAATAAGAAAATGAATAAATGAATGGATAAAAAAATAGAAGAACAAATAAATAAATAAACATATGAATGAATAAATAAAAAAATAGATAAATAAATGAATAAATAAAGGAATATATAAATAAATGAATTAATTGATGAATAAATGAATGAATATATAAATGAATAAAGAATAAAAAAATAAATGAATAAACAAATAAATAAATTAATTAATATATAACTAAAGAAAAAAAAAATAAATTAATTAATATATAAATAAAGAAAAAAAATAAATAGGTAAATAAATAAATAAGTGAATTAATTAATCAATAAAAGGGTATTCAAATATTTTTATCAGAGGGAGGAAAGACGTGGATAATAACCTTGGTGTGAAATTATGCTTAGCCCTCATGTATATCACCATGACCTTTGCTGACTGAGACAAGAATTTATATAATTTCATATTCGTTGCGTGAAAGATTAAACCTCAAAACGTATTTCATTGTCACCGTCACTGAATTGGTAAAAAGTCGTATATCAAGATTTAACATTTTTGAGAATAGACTGAATAGCGCTGAAAACCTTTTCGATTTTATTATTATTTTTTTTTACACAATTACAGTGGGCATTTGTAAAGACCTATACTTTTGCGCAAGCGCGACCAAGCGTCAACGGGCGTCGCCTGTGGTCGGGGGCCCCATCTGGGGGAACGTTGGACCCTGTAGCTTTAGACCTACATTTAAAACGTGGGATGATTTTTTTTTATATTAGAGGGTAGGAAAGAGGGAAATAGAGAAGGAATATAACACAAAAACGCAAATTTTGATAAACAAATAATATGGGGGAAAATTGTTCTGTATGCCAGTTATTAGAATACTTTTTTTAATCTTACTCAAGTGGAAACTTTTTAAAATTTATTTAGCACTGTATATTAGAATGAATTTCACTTTCATTTGATATAAGAGTCCACCTGACAAGAGCTGACACGAAAGTGAATTATTTTAAAATTTACGTCATTATTGTCAAATTTTCGATATTGATACGATCCTTGAAAACAAGGTTCTGGTCAAAATAACATTCATTATCATTGTCAAATTCACTTGATTCTAGTCGAACAATCATAGTCAAATTGATTTGTTGATCATAGTGATATCATGAATATTGCCAAATTGATAATAGTCGAATTAGACTGTCCTCACCAAATTGACGCGATCCTAGTCAAACTGACTATATTGTTGGCACATATTGACCAGATTCTAGTCAAACAGCTTGACATGAAACTGCATAATACCACCGGGCCCAAAAGTCACACCGCTTTAAGTAGACACAGTTCCAGAGAAAAAAATCTTCCACATGGTACATGTATGCATAATATGTTTCTCTTTTTGATCCGTTACATACACCCAGCAATAGATTGATTTCGTTTGACGAAAGAATCGAGTCAAATTAGAATTTCGAATGTATTAGTCATTCACTTGTGACTATATATGATTTGCATTGTGAGTGAGGGGGGGGGGTGTTATTTCATTGTGTATTTGTAGTAAATTCAGTAGTAGCAGCAGCAGCAGCAGTAGTAGTCGTAGTAGTAGTAGTAGTAGTAGTAGTAAAGGCAGTAGTGGAAGTAGTAAAGGTAGTAGTAGTACTACTACTAGAAATAGTAGTAGTAGTAGCAGCAGCAGCAGCAGCAGTAGTAGTAGTAGTAATAGAAGTAGTAGTAGTAGTAGTAGTAGTAGTAGTAGTAGTAGCAGCAGTAGTAGTAGTAGTAGTAGTAGTAGTAGTAGTAGTAGTAGTAGAAGTAGCAGCAGCAGCAGCAGCAGTAGTAGTATAGTAGTAGTAGTAGTAGTAGTAGTAGTAGTAGTAGTAGTAGTAGTAGAAGTAGAAGTAGTAGTAGCAGCAGTAGTAATAGTAGTTGTTTGTAGTAGTATGTAGTAGTAGTAGTAGTAATAGTAGTAGTAATAGTAGTAGTAGTAGTAGTAGTAGTAGTAATAGTAGTGTTGTAGTAGTAGTAGTAGTAGTAATAGTAGTAGTAGTAGTAGAAGAAGTAGTAGTAATAGTAGTAGTTGTAGTAGTAGTAGTAGTAGTAGTAGTAGTAGTAGTAGTAGTAGTAGTAGTAGTAGTAGTAGTAGTAGTAGTAGTAGTAGTAGTAGTAAAAGTAGCGGTAGTTAATATATTGACGCTCTCCAATCTTTACAGATTATATGAGGAAAGCGCATGTGACGTCAACTCATTCGGCGATAAAAACATGAATATATATATATGTAATGATAAAAATGGGATAAAGGTAACTAAAGAGGGAGCCAACATAAATTTAAGAATCGACACCATAGAGGCTTTTGTCCACGAACAGCCCATCCGAAATTCGAAAGGAACTCTCTGACAGCAGGGACAGTGCTACAGGAGGTGGGGGCGCAGGGGAATTCCGCCCCATATTATTTTTCAATAAGTGAAGAGGGAGGAGGAAGAAAATGAAAAAGTAAAAAAGAGGAGAGTAAAGGGATGAGTATGTCGAGTAAGAGAGGTATAGGTAGTGTTACTCCAGTAATTAAATTGAGAGAGATTAAAAATCACCCAGGCGGTTACCTCGCCCCATCCACAATAAAGCCCTGAAAGATGTGTGAAATAATCTCTATTTTGTTAATTTGTCAATTGCCAGGAATTTTTGGGTAGACTTTTCATTAATACGCAGCACTGTAAAGAGATCCTCGAGTACTCTTTCATGTAGGCTGCTTTAAAATACCAAGGATGGATAAAAAAAACACTATAAACACACAAGAACGCACTTGTCGAAACGTCGAGTTTGGTGGTCCTTTTCAGGACCAACACTTGCCCAAGAAAGATACATGGTGTACTGTGAAACCTACTACACCATGTACACTATTCTTCTTCGCCATGGAAACCTTCAGAATAAATAATTAGCACATATTAAAAGTTAAATACTACCACGATTTGCTAAACAAAAAAGGTCTTCATCAACATTATTTTGGTTAATCTAATTTTTTGAACCCAAGGAATACGCCCGGGGGGCACTTCCATTGACGAGTGGATACCAAGCGCGACCATGGGGTCTCAAAAAGCACCCTAAACACGTATTTTCCATATTCTGAAAATGCACCTCGTAACAAATATTGGCGTTTGAAACCCTATACTATGGAAGCTTAAAAGTGCCACCGAGATGTTGAGATAATTATCTCGGGAAGTCGACATCTTGATAGCAAAAGATAAGATGACGAGATCCTGGATCTCATCATGTCGACATCTTTTAGAAGAGATGATGAGATGACAAGATCCTGGATCTCATCATGTCAACATCTTTTAGAAGAGATGATGAGATGACAAGATCCCGGATCTCATCATGTCAACATCTTTTAGAAGAGATGTTGAGATGACAAGATCCCGGATCTCATCATGTTGACATCTTTTAGAAGAGATGATGAGATGACAAGATCCTGGATCTCATCATGTTGACATCTTTTGGAAGAGATGATGAGATGACAAGATCCCGGATCTCATCATGTTGACATCTTGTAGAAGAGATGATGAGATGACAAGATCCTGGATCTCATCATGTTGACATCTTGTAGAAGAGATGATGAGATGACAAGATCCTGGATCTCATCATGTCAACATCTTTAGAAGAGATGTTGAGATGACAAGATCATCTCATCATCTCATCATCTCTTCTACAAGATGTCAACATGATGAGATCCAGGATCTTGTCATCTCATCATCTCTTCTACAAGATGTCAACATGATGAGATCCGGGATCTTGTCATCTCATCATCTCTTCCAAAAGATGTCAACATGATGAGATCCAGGATCTTGTCATCTCATCATCTCTTCTAAACGATGTCAACATGATGAGATCCGGGATCTTGTCATCTCAACATCTCTTCTAAAAGATGTTGACATGATGAGATCCGGGATCTTGTCATCTCATCATCTCTTCTAAAAGATGTTGACATGATGAGATCCAGGATCTCGTCATCTCAACATCTCTTCTAAAAGATGTTGACATGATGAGATCCAGGATCTTGTCATCTCATCATCTCTTCTAAAAGATGTCGACATGATGAGATCCAGGATCTCGTCATCTTATCTTTTGCTATCAAGATGTCGACTTCCCGAGATAATTATCTCAACATCTCGGTGGCACTTTTAAGCTTCCATACTATACCCTTAACAAGTATTGGAAACAAAACGATACTCTTGGCAATTATTCCCTAAAAGGAATCCCTTAACAAGTACAGCGATATTTTACTGTTATTTCACGGGCCCGTCGGTCGTCGGTTTTACCTTCATACATCATTAATTTTGGTTAAGTATACGGCTCCACCTTCCACACCTCGCGAAAATCGGAAACATGTAGTGTTGGGGCAAAAATGACATCCTTTATAAAAAAAATCATCATCCCCGCAAATTTGACCCTAAACACGTAGCTTTCCTTGCGAAATAGATACCCTCTTTTTCATTATTTTTGTGTGTTTGACACCCTTATCACGTTACCTACGTAACGTGCCCTATCTTGAAAAAGACATCCTTTTTACGTGTTTTTTTTTTTGGTCGCGTATGGTATCCACTCGTCAATGTAAGCCCCCCCCCCGGGGGGAATACGGTATTTATGTTCAAACACGATGAGGATGGAGAAGAGGAATACACATACGATGATATGTACTGGGGAAACCAAAACTAATATACGCCTATTTTCTGTTCTGTTTCGAATCTGAACGTAAAGTTCCTTGAGATCGATGGGCAAACAGAAAACATCGACACGTTTATATCAAGGTTAGAACATATTTGCAACAAGTCTGTCGCTACCAACGGTTATCTAATCAAGTAAATAGTTAATCTTTGAGGGATTATCTTATTAAGCAACAGAGTGCTTGAGATCTTTGACTTTGAACCTTGTGATCACCAAGAAGTTTCTTGATCTTATACGATGACGAGGTAAGGAGTGTTTCAGTTAAGAATCTCAGTGGCTTTTTACCCTTGACTTGGCTTTCTATCCTCAACGACTCCTGCAGGAATCCGGAAGATCGGGAATAGCTTCGTGCAGGTAGGTCTCTTCTTTACACAGTTCCTCGGATTGGATTAAAAGTCGTTGGTTGGTCGCACGTATACGAGCCTGTACTGAGGTATTTAATACTGTATATGCGGTGAGATAGATCTCGATTTATATTTGATGCAATTCGTGTGAAGTATCAATCAAAGAGCAAAGTTTTATGCCGATGTATTTTTCGAGGCGATTTTTAAAAATCATCTTACACACAAAAGATGTTTTACTGGAGGATTATAAACGGGGAGGCTCAAAATTTTGTCAGTTTCTTTTAAACACAATACAAAGCACAACAAAGTTTTCACTTCGGAGGGGTCGGGGATATGATCGCTTTAAAAAGGAAGAATTTCACACAAAACACGTTAGACAGAATACACACTTAGGGCAGGGATGTAGGCATGCAACCTTTCAGTGTCCACATCCGCAGAGGGTTTACGTGTCGATTAACTATATATTTTGCATTTTTGCAGTTATTTAGAAAAAAATGTCAAAACGTGTTCAATTTCCGATTTATCGCGATGCCTCAACATTTCTTCAACTTTCCCAATATTTAAGCATATTCCTAACTCATACACTGGATTTCTTTCTGATGAGGATGATAACTGAATTCATCAAAATCTTCTAATCATAGGGTCCATGTTCTAATCAATGCAAAAAAGGGGGGGGGGACAATCTTGTGAGTTTTTTTTTAATTATATGGGCTGTTACAATTAAATCTTATTTCCATCCATTTACAAATTCCTCTTTAAAGACGTTCAATCAAATAGTGTCGTCTACAATGATATTCCATCGGTGACACGACAATTTCTCTTGCGAGATTTGCTCCTGCGACATTTTGCTCCGGTCTTAATATCTCAGAGGGCATATAGGGTTAGAGTTACTGTTGCAATAGAGAATTTTTTGGTTCAGAATAATGTATTCTAAGTTTGGGTTAACGTGCAATTGTTTCCGGAGCAAGTGTCACTGAACCTCTTACCACCTGACATTTCCCACAAGTCAATGCAAACGTAGGCCGGAAGTTATCTAACTAAGGAGGATCCATGGTCTTATTAGACCTAGACTGGTTACACTTTGTTCTTTTAAAGTCAAGTGAATATTATTTCAATGATCACGACGATCACGTGTGATCACAATGTTTATCTGATAATGCTTTTATCATGCATCGATTTCTTGATAGAATTTGGCAATTTGCCAAGCTCGTATGGCCTAATTACTGTGCCACCGAGTTTCTTCATTAATGTCCTTTATCATTTTCGCATGAAATAATTCACCTACTTTTACCTTTAGTAAATTAACACGCTTTTTGTAGTAGTTGTTTAATTCATAATAAGGAATCGCAGTGGCGTATAAAATGAGCCCAAAAATAGAGGGGACCAGATATAGCGTATTGGGCAAAATAAGGAATAAAAAGTTGCGAGAGTGAAAAGGGAGCGAGCAAAATTTTTTTACATTCTTAGTACAAAATCAAATTTCGGGATAGATTTTAACATAACATTCAGAAAATAATATCATGTTCTAATATTTTCTGTTTCCTTTCCTTTTGTTTCTTTTTTTTTTTGGGGGGGGGATGTAAGAGCCCTTTGATGATTCGTAGGCATATGAGGAATTGTTTGGACGATTATTCGGTAATATGAATTACTATTGATTAGTAGCAGTAACAGTAGTGGTAGCATAAGAAGAAGAAGTAGTAGTAGTAGAAGTAGAAGTAGTATTAGTAGTAGAAGTAGTTTCAGCAGCAGTAGAAATATTAGTAGTAGTAGTAGTAATAGTATTAGTAGTAATAGAAGTATAAGTAGTAGTATTTTTAAGTGAGTTGGAAGAATTTGCGTTTTCTTTCTTTGGTTAAAGTTCTCAAACTGATAAGATTACATGTTTTATCAAACGCAAACATAATTATTGAGTACTTGAATTAATAAACGCCTGTCATCTCCTCGCATGAGAAAGATTACAGCACAATCTACCTAACCTAGACTGGTTATGTCTGGTCGACACTTAGATTGTGACCTCATCTCTTAACCTATTTGTCGTTTGAAGGTCACTAAAAAAAATCGTAAAACCTTCAATTGGGTATGTAATGATAGCTCCCATTCAGAAATATTCCTACGAAATATGAATGAACAGATATATATATATATATATATATATATATATATATATATATATATATATATATATATATATATATATCGACAGCTAAGAAGAGACTCAGGAGGTAAAAAGCCGAAAGAAGGAAGAGGGGAGAGCGATTGAGAGAGAGGACGAGAGAGAAATGAGAGAGAAACTATTTCCTCATGCATTATCAATCAATATAAAAAAGGAAATATTCAACGTATACATATACTCATTGCGCAATTCGCAAAGTGAAAGCACGTAATTTATGTTCGATTTATACCTTTGTTTTGGTTTTGCACTGACAAACATCGGAAACATTAATTATACTCCATGCATGTGATATTGGGGTACGCACAAATACGCAGCCACCCGACATGATTACACATAGTTCGTCATTTGCGCGTGATATGAAGACAAGTTTATCTGAAAAATTAGGAAACTATTGGATCATATAAATCTGATAATCGGGTAGAATAAATTATACTGTAAGTTGTAGATATAGTAGAAGTCCTATATGTGATGTTAAATCGTGCTTTAAAGTCTGACGAGATCCCCTGAAATTTATTATCATACAACCTCATAAAAGAGCATCCGCGTCTTTTAACTGTGCCATGATTTCGATTGTTCAGTAATTTCCAGAGGCGAGCGGATCAAGAGACAGGAATTAAACTACGCTCAGCTTCATCTTGGACCAGTATTTACTCGGCAGCATGGATGATATAGGAACCTACGCCATCGAGTGTTACAACTTGAGCAAGCATTATGGGAGAGGAAAGGGAAAATTGCAAGTATTGCAGAACCTGGAGATGAAAGTACCAAAAGGAAAGATGTAAGCATTTCGAAAGTCTTATGATTTTATTGTAGTGTGACATAAAGGTATATATCATCATTAAGATATACCAACATTACTATATAACCATGTTCACAACGACAACACAATTTCCTTATAGTTTCTAATAAGGTTTAGATTAGCATCACCGACAATGAAGAAGAAGGTGAAGAAGAAGAAGAAAAAGGAGGAGAAGAAGAACAAGAAGAAGAAGAGGAAGACCAAAAAAGAAGAATTATAATCAGGATGGTAATATTCATGATGACGACGATGATGATGATGGTGATGAGATGATGATGATGACGAAGATGACGACGATAATGATGATCCGTAACACAAAGGTTTGCAATCAATCGCTAAACACCAACGACCAATCAAGATCATCGTTGCACGCACACTCTTGTGTAAAATACCGACCGGGAGCCAATCATTGTTGTTCTCTCATACTTGCAATCCATCGCAAACCTTTGTGTTACGGAGCCCTGGGGCCCGTTGCAGAAAGAGTTGCAATCAATCGCAACTCTAAAAATCATGCGCAACTTGATTTTCAACCAATCAACAGCGCGCATGTGGTATTTGCGATTGATCTTTTGACTTGCGTTTACACGAAACTCTTTCTGCAACGGACCCGGAGCGGAGCGTTTTATGAAAGGACTTGTCGGACGTTTTATCCGACAAGTCCCATTTTATCCGACAGTTACCATAGGAACAGTGCCTCTCAGCCAATCAGAATCAAGGACAGATGTCAGATCTGACAACTTGTCGGATGAAAATATTGATGAAATGCTCCCCAGGTGGTGACAACGATAATGACCAAGTTGACAGGCACCACGATGACAGTAATCATGTTGATGATTATTATTTAAATATATTTCGGTATAATCATATTCACAACTTTTGAAATTTAATACAATCCTCTCGCTCGAAACTTACTAAGCCGTTCTCTGACTTCGCTTTTAACATCCTTTTGTTGCCATAGTTACGGTCTCCTCGGACCTAGCGGATGCGGGAAGACCACACTCCTCCGATGTTGCTTGGGCCAATTGAGTAAAGACAGCGGTTTGGTACTGACCCTTGGTCGACCACCACTTACTCGAGGACACGGCATCCCAGGCAGTCGTGTTGGCTACATGCCCCAGGCAGGTCAAAGTTCAAAGTTGGAAGTTCAATATATTTTGTATTCAGGTCACTAATTAACAGATTATGAATGCATGTTAATGAAGGGGGAGGGGACCTGAGCCAAATGATAATTCTTGATGGCTACAACATCCAGAGGTGACATCTCCCCCACCCCGAAGATGACATCACTGTCATCTCGCGAGTTTTTTTTTCAACTTTATATTTTTTCCCAACACTGTTAAAACTGTGGTGTTAAAACTGACACCAACTGGTGTTAATAGAGGACCACACCCTGAGGTGTTAAAATTACACACTAGAGATTGAACATATCACCAAAGAGTGTAAATGTAACAACCAAAGGTGTTGTAATAACACCTACAGGTGTAAAACTAACACCACCAATTTAACACCGGTGTAAAATAACTGGTGTGGTCCTTTATGTACACCGGTTAACACCGCAGTTTTTGCTGTGAATGCATCCACGCAGGATCTTGAACACTGAATTCACACTCAACGTAATTTTGATCCATATCAGCAGCTCCTTTAATTACTGCTGGAGTGGATCAAAATTACGTTCAGCGTGAATTCAGTGTTCATGACAAGATCCTGTATGGATGCATTTGGAAAACAAAGTCGAATTAAAATTCTAAAATTAGAATTAACTTAATTCTAAGATTGTTCAAAGGCCTTATTTATAATTTACGTAATGTCACATGTATTTCGCCCAAAGAATAGGCTTTTCTAATGATATGAATTATATCACATTAATCATATTAATTCAATTTTGCATAACGTGATATTTCTTCCAAATGCGCCGTTACAGGATCTCAACATTTACGGTGAACGCACAGCCAAAGTAATGATGATGTATATATCTCGAGACTGTTTAAGTAACTTCCTTGACATAATGTAACTGGCATATCCTGATAATCGATATAATTTTCTAACTTGACATTTAAAAAATATACACACACAGGATCTTGCCCTGTATGGTGAATTCACAATCAAAGAAATGTTGATCTACTTCGCCACCCTGCATAAGATGAGCCGTAAGGATGCCCATGCCAGGATCGATTTCTTATTGGATCTTATCAACCTGCCCTTTAGGAACAGAATGGTAGCATATCTCAGGTAAAATATAGCATATTTTCTGCCTTTACCCTGCCAAATACACACACATTACTGACATATAATGGTGATGTTGGAGGGGGGGTGGCATTGAGGGGCACCCCCTGGTTTACGACAGAGATAAAGTTAAAGATTAAAATGATACGAAATGAAAGGGTAAAATATCAAACATTTTTCTGGATATTGTAATAAAATCTATCACAAACATTGATTTTCATTTTAATCAAAGTCAATATTTTCTCGCTTGCATTGATTTCTCGCAACTTTTTAGAATTTCTGATGTACACCACTGTATGTCTTCCCCTAAATTCTTTGACCCTTAATGCCACTGCCGGACACGTCAGTAAGTGCGCCAGCAGGAGATCCGGTGGGATGACACCTGTTTGGAATCAAACCGATGCTGTTTTTTCAACTAATTTGTGTTGTATAAACACATATCTGGTGTTAGACCAAAACCAAACTGGTGTTGTTTAACACTTCTCTGGTGTGGACAGATATAGATTCCGGGCTGGTGTTAAATGAACACCGGAGTTTTTGCAGCGTGCTTTATTATCACTATCTTATCGCCTATGTCAAGATTTTGTATTTCTTTTCCATTTTAGTGGGGGTCAGAAGAGACGAGTGTCCTTTGCTGTAGCCTTAATCCAATCGCCCGAACTTCTTATTCTAGATGAACCAACAGTAGGTGTTGATCCACTTCTTCGACAGAAGTAAGTTGAAAAAGCAGCGGTAACAGGATTAAAAATCAGGAATGAACATGCAGAGTAATAATACATGTATATTTTTTACCAGGGGCAGGGACTGGTAATGCATATTTCGATTCTGTAATAAAAAAAAAACAAGTCAAGAGCTAAAATGGGAGGACAGGATTATACTTATGATGATGATAATGATGATGGTATACAGTATATTGATGACGATAAGGATAAGAAGAAGAATAAACGATGCAATTAACCATAATAATAATAATAATAATAATAATAATCATATTGCTCATGATAATAACGATGATATTGATAACTAATTTTTCTAATGATGATCATGATAAAAACGATGATAAAAGTATACTCATATTAGTAAAAATTAGTAATGAAGATACTTAATGTCACTAGACAAAGTCCACATAATCGCAATTTCATTACAGACACGAATTGCCCATTGAGGTTTATTCCCTTTAACTCTTTAATAATGACGGGGATACTGCAAATGATAAAATTTACAGGGCAGAATATTTCAATGATATTTGAACAAATTTGAAGAAGATACATACCCTTTTTTCAGGATTTGGGAGTATCTGCTCAAATTTGCACAGACGGGACAAACGACTATTATTCTCACCACACATTATATAGAGGAGGCCAGAAATGCTGATGTGGTATGATACAAACTTTTACCATCATATCGATTGTGTTTTCTATCATTCTTATAATTTTTAATTTTTTTATTTGCTTCAGCATAGCACCAAATTTAATTTAAATGAAGTTGGTCAGGGAATAACTGTCACAAGTTTCTGGGCTGTCGTAATTTTAATAAAGTCATATTAGATATTAGAGCTAGGAAAAGTTTATGCTTCAACATCAAGTCACCAACACCATATCCACCAAACCCGCCAACACCAAATTCACTCACACTACCACAAATCACCACCACCACCACCCACACCATCAATGCGCACCAACACCACCACCTCCATGACCTCCACCAAATTTGAAATTAGTCATTGTAAGGTCAATTCCTACCTATAGTATAACAAGTGGATCTACACCTTTTATTTCGCCTCACTTTTTTGTAAACGCATGATAACATATAGTTCAAATGTTCTGTTATTCGTAATCTCTTCTGTGTTTACATTGATTTACTAGGCTTAAAGTGTATTTTCTAAAAAAAAAATATTCTTGAAATAAAACAAGAAAAAAAGGCTGCATTACTGAAAAAGATAAATAGCCAATATATTGATGTAATATTCATCGACAAACCAAACTAAAATGGAAAAAATGTATAAATATATTTTTTTGTTTTACCACAGGTTGGGCTGATGAGGAACGGGAAACTCCTGGCCGAGGAAGATCCCCAAGTCCTGATAAGCACTTACAACTTCCCGGTACTGCTCCGTCATGAATGTGCCGTTCGAAATTCCAATAATAATAATAATAATAATGATAATAACAATAATAATAATAATAATAATAATACTTATTATAATACTACTAATAATAATGATAATAATAATAATGATAATAATAGTGATAATATTACTTATAATAATAATACTAATACTACTAATAATAAAAATAATAATAATGATAATAATACTAATAATAATGATAAAAGCCCATTTAGTACATCTACTACATGTATTTTGATACACTCTTCTGCGCTTAATGCGTGGTATCATATTTTCAGTCCGGCTGGAGGTAATCGGATATGTAGGTACTTTAGCATAAAAGCGCCTTCGAAATTTCTAAAAAGGTGTAAAAAAAAAGAAATAAAGGATACGATTGCTCCCCGGGTTGCTTCCACCCATTTATAAATGTAAAATAATTATGGTAAGACGGTCCTCCTATCTCCTCCGACCCAAGCGGATAAGCCACCCAGCAAAAATGTTAAGTATAAGTATATCAAGTGTAAGTATCCGATTGGCCCCCTCCATGACTGCCAAATTAATCTTACTATATTGAATATAGTAAGATCCATACAGGAGGACCTCTATTCGTGTCTGATTTTTTAATGGTTTTTAAATCAGGCAGGCAAAATGTTTAAATAGTCTGCCGAATCTATAGTCATTTCACAATGGAAATTACGATTTTTAACAACTTTTGTTTGCCCCCATTCCCCCCAGACGCTCGAGGAAGTCTTCTTGAAGCTGTGTATGGCGGATATAGAAGGGGATGATGAGGTAAGTTAATACAAATATATATAAATATACTACTAGTAATGTATACTTGCTGTATCAATGATCAATGTATTAATAAGAAATTATGAAATATTGGCAATAACAATGATGTTGATATTGACGGTGATGATGATGATGATGATGATAATAATGATAATAATAATAGTGATAATTATAATGACAATGGCAACAACAGTACAATGATAACTATAACAATAGCGATAATAATATTTAAAAAAAACCCCAGAAATTTAGATAAACATATCCTTTGTACATGGGCGGAAATCCTGACAGGGGGGACGTGTCCCCCCTACTCAAAATAGTAGGGGGACACAACATCAAATGTCCCCCCTACTATTTTGGGTCTTTGGTGATGCTAAGAAATATATCATTCAAAATGGGAATAAAAAGTGCGTTTAGGGACAAGATGACCTTTTTTTTTTTTGCTTGTCAAATATATTTTCGTCGAAATGACCTTAAATTTTAGGTAATAGCCTTTTTTTTTGCTTGTCAAATTTTCCAGATCCTTGTCCCCCCTACCTTTTGGGAGAGATTTCCGCCCCTGCCTTTGTATAAACTTACAGGTCCTAATAAAGCAAGACCTTCTCAATATTGGAAAACTAAGAGTCTCCTTTCATAAGCTTATATTTTAATTTTCACTATGTATTAACATTTTCCAAAGCACGACATTCCGAGCAGCGTGCGCGCAGCGAGCATCTCCGAAGTCAACGAGAGGACACGCCTACTTTCAAATGGTCAGGTGACTCAATACACCAATCAGGTTTACGAAGACATACCTGCCGTGGTAGCCCTGCCCAATGGCAAATCAAATCAACACGGAAGTGGCGACGATGACGTGTTCATTGATGAGGAGGCTTTCAAGCCACGCCCTAAAGTGGCTGTGGTCCGGTCAATGTCTACCATGACAACAAAGACTGAGACTCCAGAATATCACTACGGTTAGTATGATCTTATAACTTAAAGGATATTTATAGGTGAGAATAGCAAGACAGAGTCTTATAATGTAGACGGATATCATTTAACATGAAAATGAGTAAAGGTGTCCACCGTCATTCGTCAGATTAGATCATTGTAACATGGTGAACAACTTCTTCGCATATTCCACTATCATAAACACACTCTGAACACACTGTGTAACAGTAGGCCCTATATCTTTCATTTACTGTGGCATGATTACTATCATTCTGTCATTAATCTAGACAAGCCGCCATTAAAATACACCGATATTTTCCCCAGCCTTCTCAACATGTGGGCGCTACTTGTGAAGGATCTACTGAAGCTGGTGAGAAATCCAGGGTAAGTATTCCCAAATCATTCATTAGGATTTACGATTTTCTACCGTAGCAGGGAAGACGATTAATGCTCAGCGACGTTGGATGGATTCAGGAACAGAGTCAATGTATTAAAGACATCCGTCATATGACAAAGAACAGCAGATTCATGACCTCATTTGGCTGACGAAAACTTATTTTTTAACCTTACCGGACAATATACTCCCTGCTTTAGGTAAAATACTGCCCCAAATTGGTTGGACACATTATTACCCTCGCGCTGGTTAAAACTTTTACCCAATATTTTTTACAGTGTAAACCATTGCTATGATTTAACAATTGTCGACAAAGAACTATTTGTTGTTCATGGTAATGATTGGCATTTGAACAAATATATTTTCTCTGTTCTTAAATCATCCGTACATTGCTGAGCAAAAACCGCTTAGTATATGAAAATCCACTCGAGCATTTTTCAGTAGATTTATTTATTATATATTTTCTCTGTTCTTAAATCATCCGTACATTGCTGAGCAAAAACCGCTTAGTATATGAAAATCCACTCGAGCATTTTTAATTCGATTTATTTATTTCCTTTTAATTTTCCACAATCCGATAAAAAATGTAGCTACGATAGCATAAAAACACATTAAAAAACGAATACAAAAGAGTACGTACTTATAAAAATAGTAAATAACAGAGAGTGGTGCGATTAACAATGGGCCTTAACACCTTTCAAAGGTCTATATAACACAAAAGATCTACCAGAACGAAAACCAAGGGGGGGGGGTGGATAAGGCAAATTAATAGGAGTTTAGAAGACTATTTCTGAATGTTTGTTTAAAGGTCCAAAGACTTTGGCAAGATTTCAGGCTACTCGGTCTCAGTCCTGAATAATAACAGTTGATCGAGAAAAATATATTTGTAATTTGGAACATACAAGTTATCGTTCTGTCGTATATCATATGCATATTTTTTTCTTAATAAAACAATAACCTAAAAAGTTTGGCAAGGAGTTATGGACATATTTATACATAAACACGCAATTAGGAAATTTGTGAATATCATAGATTTTCAATATTTTCTTTTCTTTAAACAAAGGATTTGAGTAGGTGTAGGGCTTATAGAGTTTGTAATTATCCGTATTGCACGCTTTTGAATAACAGATATTCGATTTAAAAGACACTTTGAACAATTTCCCCATACAATGTTGCAATAAATAAGGTGAGGAAAAATCATAGAAAAAAATATAGCTTTTTAAAGAACATGATTTTGGTTCAGTTGCACTTTACTGATTGCACCAATTGCCCTTGATATTTTACAACATATTTCATTTACGTGGTAATTCCAAATAAGATGATTATCTAAAGTTACTCCCCCAAATCAAGTGGTATTTACAACTGAAATATTAGAGCCATCAAGTTTTAAATCAATAGTATTAATATCAATATGATTATTCCTTGTGTGGAATACTATGTACGATGTTTTGTCAGTATTTAGTTTTAGCTTGTTAGCTAAAGAACACAGGCCTATCTTGCACAACTCCCTATTTAGTATTGCACAAACATTCTGTATATTATTTCCAGTTATAAAAAAAGATTACTGTCATTTGCATATAATACAGAATCTAACATATTACTAACTAAATGTAAGTCATTTGTATACATTATAAAAAGTAGATGACCTAACCAGATCCCTGAGGAACACCAATATTAGTGTTTTGTATAGGGGATGAATAACTACATGTATTTAAATGTACATGTTGTCTGCGATTGTAAAGATAACTTTTGAACCAATTCAAAGCAACACATCTGATACCGTAATATCTCAATTATTGAAATTGGTTCACGGATGCATCATTTTAGAGTGGTCATCTGACTGGATTATTAAACTTCTGGAACGTTTTCCAAGTAAAAGTAAGCAATAACATTTTTATCTGGTAAATGCATAAACTTCAGTCAGGAATCCAACTAAGTTTCTCTTTCATTATTCCTGATCTTGTTTCCTGTTTCCCCTTTCCAGTCTAACCCTTTTCCAGTTCATCCTCCCCGTGGTTGAAGTATGCCTCTTCTATCTAGCCATCGGTGGTAAACCTCAGAACCTTGCTGTGGCCGTCATCAACAACGATCCCGACGGCGCATTCAATCTCAGTCAAATCTTCCTTGCCCAAATAGACGACTCGATGATCATCCAGGTCAGTTGTGTTTCATTATGAATCGCAATGGCGTTGGGGTACTGAAGGTGCCGAGGACAAGGACGACGAGGAAGATGACGGCGATGATGATGATAATGATGATGATAATGCTGATAATGTGACATTGATGACAAAGATAATTTCTTAGTGATGATGATTGTGACGATGAAGAGGATAATAGTGATGATGACTGACGGAGATGACGACGGTGATGCCGGTGAAGTTGATGCTCCTGCTGCTGACGATGATGATAATGATGATAAAGTTCGTCATGATGGTGATGATAGTGATGATGGTTATGATGATGGTGGTATTATGAATGCGATGGTTTAAATATTAAGTTATTAGTATGACTAATTTGGAGTTCATTGTCACAAACCTAATCCTATCACATCAAAACTTGATTGCAGAAACCAGTAAATGACTCATTGGATGATGCTATATCAGATCTCCGGAACGGCAAATACTGGGGCGTTATCGATATACCAGCGAACTATTCTGATTACCTTATTCAACGGTATGACATGATTTTCATTGTTTCTTGTTCGTTAAAGGTCAAGTCCACCCCAGAAAAATGTTGATTTGAATAAATAGAGAAAAATCAAACTAGTATAGTGCTGAAAATTTCATCAAAATCGCATGTAAAATAAGAAAGTTATGACATTTTAAAGTTTCGCTTATTTTTCACAAACAGTTAAATGCACAACTAGGTGAGTCAGTCGATGATGTCACTCACTCACTAATTCTGTTGTTTTTTATTGTTTGAATTATATTTTTTTACAGATTTGACAATAAGGACCCACTTGACTGAACCATATAGTATTAAACAATGCTAATTCCACACGTTCAGGGAGGAATTAATCGTTGTATCACTTGACAATGAGGAGAAAATTAGAATATTTCATATAATAAAATACAAGAAATATCGAGTGGATGACGTCATAGTCTCCTCATTTGCATACCAGCCAGGTTGTGCATATGACGGTTTTGTGAAATTAAGCGAAACTTTAAAATGTCCTAAATTTCTTATTTTACATCCGATTTTGATGAAATTTTTAGTGTTATGCTTGTTGGATATTTCTCTTCTCATTCAAATCAACTTTTTGTTGGCAGGGGTGGACTTGTCCTTTAATAATTCGTAGAATATCATCTTTGATCATCATGACCCTGCTGGAACGATCACTGTGGGTGATTTCAAGTCCGGTGTTGGCATTGGTGTTGGTGTTGAAATTGGGATTGCTTCTCCTCGCTTCAAAATCTATTCTGAGCTTATAAAACTGATCCAAATCACATTCATGACATCTCAAAAACTAGTGAGTGACTTTTCAGGACCATCTTCAGTTTATATTTGGTGTTATACTCGTGTAAAATTTGACCTAACACCAATAGGTTGACACTGAACTTGAAATCACCCAATGTCACACAGTGCGATCACAGAGTTTTCACAGTCACCGACAGTGTGGACTATCTAGAAATATTATTCCTATTTAATTTTTAAGATGCTCCAATTCAACCATGTGAAGATATTTTTGGGGACACCTCGACAGTGTGGTAGCCGTTCACAGTGTGTTCACATGGTCGACTATGTGAAAATGTCATTCACAATGTTTTCACAATAACTGACAGTGTGGGGTATCTAAAAATATTATTCCTATTGTTAAGATGCTCAAATTCAACTGTGTGAAGATATTTTTGTGGACACCTCGACAGTGTGGTAACTGTTCACAGTGTGTTCACATGGTCGACTACGAGAAAATGTAATTCACAGTGTTGAAACGCTCAAATTTACCAGTGTGAAGGTGTGTGTGTATTTGAGTTTTGTCAGACGTGTATCAATCAGATATAATTATTTACGTCTGGGACCGACCTTTAACGTCACCATCCGAAAGACGTGACCAGGGTTCGAACCTCGAAATCAATTTGTAACTTCCCCCACGTAGCTTTGATTACAGGCGCGCGCCATAACGCCCAGTTGATTTCACCGGGTTCCACACTGTGAACACACTGTGGCGCATACTGTGAGACACTGTATTCGTTCCAGTAGGGACGTTACTACATAAAAGTATATTGTCACGTCATTGCTTTCATATTTGCAGTCCGTATATTGATACTGTTGACTTTGTAATCATTGCAATACCGTCGTATCAAGAACATGATCATTTATTTATTTTTTTTTTATTTCAAGGCAAAAGACAACAAGAATATGTACAAGAGGAAGAAATTGCCACCGACTAGTGCCTGAGGATGACTAAAAGAAAAACTAGTTTCTGCTATGAAGCTCTCCTCACTAGTCGGGGTTTACAAATATACAAAAATAAATAGGTATGAAATGGCAAGATATGTTTAGATGTATTATTGTTTTTCTTAAAAAGGAAATTAATAATAAAGAGTGTTTGTTTCCATGTGCAATTCGTTTATAGTTTTCAAGAAAGTCTCTTTACAATGTTCGTAAGACCTTTTGCTTATATCCTCAAATTGTAAGCAAAGAGGGAATAAATAAATACATATTTGTCTTTCAATCTTTAGGCAGCTTAAGGGTATTTCAGCTGATAATGAAACCCTATGGGGAAGTACTGTGAGGGTCACATTGGATGCCACAAGTAAGCAATCGTCATTTTGATCATTGTCATTGATATTTCCATCATTATTATTCTTTTTATCATTATAATTAATAATAATGTTAGTATCATGATCATCATCATCCTCATTACACATACATGTTGTTGTATTAGGTGCACTCTAAAAATATTGGGTAAAAATGCTCCATGAGGGTAATAACGTGCCCAAGCAACATTCGGCATTTCTTTTGTGTATTTTTATTTATCCAGTGTGATGAAAATTTTGCCCATTCTAAAGTAATTGCTGCCTATTTGTTAACCTTACTGGACAATATGCTTCCCACATTGGGTAAAATACTTCCCAGAATTGGTTGGACCCTCGTGGTGGCAATAATTTCACCCAATTTTTTCACAGTGTCAAAAAATGAATTATTCCGTTTGTCAATGTGCCTTCTGTTTTGCTTGTGAAATTAAGAGGTTTTTAGGAATGTACGCTTTTGTTATTACTAAAGTAGAATATATTTATGAAATGTGCTATAAGTAAGCAGAGAAATAATAATAGTTTGACTGTTATTTTTAATAATATCAATTTTATATACATTCTGAATACATGTCATAATATGTAAACCCACGAATTGCTGTTGATTTAAAGGTGTTTCAATCTATGATTTATTTTGATACTATGCATTACTACAGTAACTGTAGTAATGTATAGTATAGTATGTAGTTCTTTGCGTTTTCTTGCTATCAAAATAACATTCTCCCGTTTCTATCTTCTAACTTCATTCCATTATAGATCAACAGATTGCAGTATCTATTCAGACTGGTTTATTAGCTGCATACGAGGTTGGTCATGGAATTATATCACTGTTATCCGTGTGAACCTTTTGAAAATAACGTCACTACAATGCCTAACGACCTGTGCACTTGCCATGTTCCTCTTTTCATTTTCACTTTCATTTGCACCACCCTTCTCTCCCTCTTTCCTTTGCCTCCTTTTTTCTCCATATTATGCTTTTATAATTACTATTTTGAAATTATAATTCTCATGATCGTTGTTATTTTTTTCAAATTTCTTTCTCTTAATTTTGTAGTCGCTTAATTATTTGCTTTATTTTGGTATTTTGTAGATTACTTGATTTAAGCTCGTCTCCTTCTCCATTATTGTATATAGCATTGTTAATTAGTATTGAAACTAACTTTTAACTTTTATACAAGCATTGCTTTTCTTTCAAGTCCCTCCGTTAAGTTAATTAATCTTTTATATGTTTTTAATGAAATGCCATTGAACTCTCTGTACTATTTTGAATATTTACTATTACTTCGATTATATTTTCTATTTATTTTGTTGAACGGAAATAAATAAGTATACATCTAATTCTATAGGGGCTACCACCCATAGACAATGTTAGAATAAGAGCCTCGTACGTACATTGTTTAATCTTTATCAAAGCTCTAATTAGTGCTATAATAATGGATTTATTCATTTATTTTTTACTAAACGAACGTTACTCGCGTGTGCAGAGTTCAAATATATTCGAATTTTCGCAGTTGCAACTGGGATGTGTTCTACAACACAGTAAATCTATTCAGATTCATTACGGTATTTTGCAAAAAAACTCCTCGTTAAGAAAATCGGGAGACTGATACAAAAAAGGTTACAAGGCAAACCTATTCATGATTTGATACGTGAAGCGAGATATTGAAATAATAATAATGATAATGACGATGATGGTGATGATGATAATAATGATAATGATAGTAATAATAGTTGCAGTAGTAGTAGTAGTAGTAGGAGTAAATTGTTCAATATACATGATATAGGCTTATTGCACATACATAGTGTTAGTAAAGTAAAAAATATTATATATTAGGGAACACGTTACAAAATAGGTAACAACTAACACAATGTAAAAAAGTGTACTATATGGTGATGATAAACGTAAAACATGCATTATGACTCACTAAACAAATCTATAAGTTGTGGAGAAACTTCAGACAAGGATAGAATACAACAACAAAATATCACGAAGAGAAAGGTTCTATTGAGAAATAGAACAAGTGGTTATGTTTGAAAATATATACTGCAAGATAAAGCAATGTAGGTAAGACAAAACAATATTATGTTTTCAGAAATACTTGGACTTTTATCGAAAAGATATTCAGATATCGATGATGTATTGTTTTTTTCTGAAAACAGTTCCGGGGAAAGGTTTTGTTTTGATGGATTGAGACGGGACTTTGTGAAAAAGTTGTTCAGTTGAACAATGTTAGTGACTTATACAGAAAAGCATATTAATGTCTGATCGATAATAATCATTAAGACAAATAAACATAACCCTTGTAAACATTCCAGTATTGATACTCACATCATGTTATCTTGTCGACCGAGTAGCGAAGTATATAAGAACGTCTTTAACATGCTGAATCATGTTTATCATTATTTGGTTATTAATTTTCAAGCAAGTCTATTTCTTAAATGATGTTAACATTTTTTTCTCATAATTCCTCTTTTGTTGTCAGCGATTTGATTTTTGCTTGTAGCATTTGTTGGAGAAAATTTGATTTCAAATAGGACTACAGAGCAGAAGAATTAATGAATTATGACAAAATGAGAATGAAATTGGTTGTCTGAAGAATATCATAAACAATTATCTTTATGTGAAAATTTGCATCACTCCTAGCACCACCACTACCACCACCACTACCACTTACTATTACTACTAATTCTTCGTCTACAACCACTATTCCTACTACTACTACTACAACTACTACTACTACTACTACTACTACTACTAATACGATGACTACTACTTCATCTACTACTTCTATTACTACCACTACTATTACTACTTACTCATGTCCGACTAATGAAGAATAGGAAAATACCAACGCTTCCGCTGTTAATCTTTTCCTTTTTTTTGCTTTCCATATTTTGTTGGAGAGAGTTGTTTAATATTTTTAGAGTTTTTCATTCTGCTTATCGAAATTTAAAGAGGGCAAATGTTCACCCATTTTACATAGACTACCTTCGCGGTCAACCATTTTTGCAGACGACGGAAAATCAAATATTTTGGCTAAGTCGACACCCTCAGAAATTTGTATGGGCTTGCTACAACCTCTAATGCTGATGTGTCGATGACTATATATGGTGATGTTTAGACAGGTATATAATTATCTGGATTTAATGTTCACACATCTTTATATATTACAGTCATTCATCGAAGTTGTTTTGACCAGCATAGGCTTAAACCCTGCTCTTGGCCAGATACCACTTGTGGTAAGTCTCTGACAAACGCACTCCAAGCAAGGATAAAGTGCTAAATTAGCACTTTTGGGAGTTCGTATAGTGGCTGCACTTCACGTGTTGATATGTAGTACTTGAAGCGATAAAACCGGCACCTGGCGTGTTGCATTAAGCACCCGAGGTGCTGCAAATATACACCTGACGTGTTGTCACTATACGAACTCCTAAACGTGCTAATTTAGCACTTGATTTTTGTAAAGTGTAGATTCCTTATTATATTATTGAAGTAGTGCGTACATTTATTTGGCTTTATCAAAATACCCAGCTTAAATTCGTATCACAGTGGCAGTAAACTAGTTTTAACTAGAAAACACATAATTTTTTCTGATTGAGACTTTCATAAATACTCTACAAAAATTGACTCTTGTATTATAAAAAAAGTTTGTTTTATACCTGGAATAGAAATTTAATAAAAATTCTAAATTAACATTGTCATGAAAAAGGAACTATTTCATGAAACAAATTTGTATATCTTTACTCCATGGAATCAGACTCAATCAAGATAATTTACCGTTTAAGGGTAATATTTGTTTTTTTTTCAAAGCAAATCAAAGACTGAATAATTCCAAAAAACTTATGATTTTCTTGCCTGCAATAGACATCGATTTGAAATACTGAAATATAGCAACTTGAAATATAAAATCGAAATTTAGGCAAAGAATTATTCTGTAACTGAACGTTAAGTGACACGAAAGATTCTGAGTGAAACTGAAATATACTCTCACTGAATTGTGTTTACCAACAAAAAAAAAGATTTATAATTTTTTTTAAAGTTTCTCGACAACTATACTCGACAACTAATTTCTATCATACATTACAAGCAAACGCTTTACATAATTATTAATTATGTAAAGCGTTTGCTTGTAATGTATAATCGTCACACATTTCAGGAGAGAATTTAATTCTTGATAGTACCTCTTAGTTTGAGTTAGTAAAAATTTTGACGAAAAACTTAAATATTTTCAGTTTCTTGATCCAGTCTATGGCGAACTTGATGGACCATTCACCTACTTCATGGCGGCTGGAGTTATTATTACGTAAGATTATAATGAGAGTGTGCGTTTCGGGGTGTGTATGTGTGTGTGTGCGTGGTACATGGATGTGTAAGTTTAAAAGTTGCTATATAGCTAATGTTATGTATGTATATGAGCGGGCGAGGGTGTGTGGGTTTATGTGGGTGTGTGATGATTTGTGTATTGGGTAGTTATTGGATGTGTAAGTACGAGGGTAGGTGATGGTAAGGGTGAGTGAGGGTGTGGATGTGTGTGTGTGTGTGTGGTTGTGTATGTGTAAGAGAGAGATCGAGAGAGGGTCTGCGTGTTGTGTTTCTTGGGCTTATGTGGATTTGTGGGTAGTGGGTAGTAAGTGAATGGTGAAATGTAAGAGTGGGTGATGTTATTGTTATTCTGAAGTCAGGTTAAACTTAAACCATGGTCTAACTCTGTACTAAAATTGTGGGAAGCCAAAAGTGTCAAAATTTTTAATAAGTTGTATGTTTCTTATGTTTACTTTGCCCTTTCCTGATTAATCGATGGTGAAGACAATCACCTTTTTATACTTCCTAGACAATTATGAATGATTTGAGAGCCAAATGAGCTGAAATATGATATCTCTACTGTTAGTGATTTATGTAACAATTGGCTATCCATACTTTAAACCTGAGTTTAAGTTAAACTCGACTTCAGAATACGGGCCAATAAGTTTGTGAACAATGATTGTGTGCGTTCTTGGATTTATGTGAGTGCGTAATGATTGTGGTAATTGAATGTGTAAGTGTAATAGTGGAATATGATGTGTGTGAGGGAGATAGAAATATAAGGGAGGGAGGAATGGAATGGCAGGGGGGTGTTTGTCTGTGAAGCATCTCACTCAGTACTTAGCCATTCATAGCTCATAATCATGATATTTTTCATAGTTATCTGAAATATTATTATTATTTTTTATTATTATTTTAAGATCTTCTTACTTCTATTTGATTTTCAACGTAAACTCTCTGTAAAAATCAACACTAAAGTAATCCAAATAAAACGGAATATTTAAGAATCCGTATTTCATTTTCGATAAATGTATAAAAAAAAACCGAGTCAAGTGAAAAGATATTTTTCTTATGGTAAAACATATGCATTTATTTATTCCATTGTTTCGTCCTATGTAAACTGAATACATTTTATGTATATATTATTAATATCATATTTCACAGGAGGTAGATTCCACACTAGAACTTCAAAAATATCATAAATTTCAACATGCTTTCAATAAGTCATAAGTAGTGTAATATTTTACTATGATACCTTAATTTTATGAAAATTATGAGTTTTAACCAAAAGTGAAGACAGATATAGTTTTTTTGGGGGAGAACAATGGAATTTTAAATTTTCAATAATTTTGCTCATTGAATAGTCAAGTACAAATTCCACCTGAAACAATTATTTGCAAAGCAAGAGAAGATTGAAAATATTGCAGGTCAATAGAATAATATATCATTGATGGTTCCAAATAATATCTACAACATTTTCATGATCCATAATAGGGGCAGCCCTGATTTTTCCGAACCTATTTTTGGCAATGTCCCGTACGACACATGACAATGCAAAAGTTTTTCCTACAATTTTATTTTTGATGATGCAATTTCATAAAATGAGTTTCTCTTTGTTTGACCCATGGGTGATCGATTTATCCCATAAGGATCTAATTACTGCCCTTCATTTTTCAATTATTGTCCTATTAAAAAATGTCCCGTACGACACACAATATAATAATGCATCTAATTGCAGGATTTGGATTCAGAAACCATAAATAGTAGGCATATTTAAATTCATTTAATTGATTTAACATAAAGTGAACTGAAAAAGAACTTTGTTTATCTCCATAGAACATGAAATAGGTGATTCTAAACATTTTAATTGATTTCATGTAGGCTTATTCTTTTGTGAATCCCTTCAGCTAAACTGGTGATTTTCACTGATCAGAGCAGGTTAATTTCTTTTCATTGAGCATGAAAAGAAAACCTTTATAATTATTTCAACCTAGCCTGGAAGATAACTTCCTCTTGCATGCTAATGTGGAAGATGTAAAAAAAAATCATATCAATCATCATGATCATCTATTTGGACTTCCCTTGATGATCACTATTTTTTATATACAATATTGAAACTCCTTACTTTTTTCAAGTTGTAAAAAAATCTTGAAAATAAGACAAACCATATGGTTTCATGAAATGCAGATGCGTTTGAAAAAGTTAGAACCGCATTTCTTTAGACAAAAAAATTGTGACCAAAAAAGGGAAAAAAGTGACAGTTGTGACATATATCATGTAGATATACATTTTATATAAAAAATCATAACATCATGATCATTTTAGCCCCATAATTTACACAAAGTTTCATTCATTTATTGTTTAAATAGTGTTTGGAAATCATCAATTAGTTCCCTAAAATATAACTTCACACAAAACCTGAAGTTTTTCAGCTCGTAAAAATGCTGTGAACACTTGTACATTTCCCATCATGAAAAAAATTATAACATATTGCTCCCAATTGTATATATTGAGGTTACTTAATTGTATTGTCCTGAATGACTGCTTATTAAAAGATTATTCATAAATAAGCAAGAATTTAGGGGCAATGCTCCTTCTGATTGATAAAAAGTTCATGTTTATTTATTCAGGCTGCCCAGTACAACACGCAGTGCCTGTACAACACACAAGTGTCCCGTACGACACACAAGTGTCCTGTACGACACACAATTGTCCCGTACGACACATTATTTTGTTTATGATATATTGACAGAAATATTCACCTAATAGCGGTTTCTAACCTAATGAATGTCTTAGTTTGATGGGATTATCATTATCATCAGCCAAATAATGTGACTGAAGAAGTCAAAGTGACATAAAGTAAGAAAGTTTGGCTTCAATTTAGAGATGTCCCGTACGACACATTTTGAATGTCCCGTACGCCACAATGTTCTCGAAAATTATAATTTGTTTTATTTATTCATGAATGTTTATTTTGCTTTCTTTTGTAAATGTGTTTGTTCTTGGGTAATTGAGTGTCAATTTGAGTTCAGTTTCTATGAAATTTATCTGCCCAACTCACAGACTTTTGAGTACAAACTTGAGGTTTCTAAAAAAGCCACTTTTTCTGCGTCCGTACGACACATTACTATTTTTAATCTGTATTATACAGGATGTGAATTCAAGTCATGTTAAGTCTTGGTTTTTCTTACACTCTGGTAGCAGTTGATGACCACCTATAGTTACTGGAATATTTTTTGTTTTTTCTTGTCAAAAACTGTCAAATGTTCTCTAAATGTCCCGTACGACACGTATGGAATCACCCAGGATAATATTCTTCCACGCAGTTGCTTTGACCTCTATGACCTTTGTTGTTGAGCGGAAAGAAGGTCTTCTCGACAGGATCTGGGTCTCAGGTTAGTGATAGACTATCGCCACAGTCATACCGGTGTAACCGACCCCAAACTGACCGATCGTATGTCATTGAAAAATAACGTAGTAGATTTTGGTCTGTCTGGGGTCGGTTTCTTTGGTGTGACTGTATCGTAAGCTGCTTTATGAAAACGCATGGGAAGCCAGAACTATGGAAAGCCAGTTGTTAAATAAATCACTAACAGTAGTGGTTCAATGTATCAGCTCATTTGACTCCCAAAACATTATTAACTGCCAGGGAAGGATAAGTACTAGTATGACATTTGTCTTCACCATTGAATAATTAGTGAAGAGCACAGTTAACATGAGAAGCATTCACTGTAAATTAAAATTTGAAACGTTTGGCTTCCCATAATTTTAGCACCGAATTGGACCATGATTTCTGAATACGGGCCATTATCTTCAACTGCTTTCCAAGATTCATTCTTAAAAGGCTAAACATAATCATAGACAACTACTTTTTACCAGGATAAACATTGAAAAGAGAGTAGGGAGATAAAATTGCATTTTGCTTATCTCGGGGATCTTCCCTAGTTTTAACATGGAAGAGTAGTAAAACAACCATCTATTTTCGCAAAGATTTTCATTCTTTTACAATCCAATTACTAACACTAGACTTGATATGGACAAAGTGCGTGAAAATGACCAAAAGAAATGAATTTAATTCCTTCACTGAGAAAACGTTTGATTTCTAGATCTGACAACGACAGAATATAATTTTTAATTTTATTGATTTAATGGTTTCTAATGTTTTCAATGGGTGAAATTATTGTTATAGGTGATTTGGTTGATCATTGTCACTGTTGATTTTCAACCAAATTCAAAATTTAAATATTTACCCAATATAGAGCTTTAAAACAAACATTAGCAATCCATGGTAAAAGCTTATATGGTCCATTTGTATACTTAATTGAAATTTATCATTTTACTTCAAAATAGTTTACGGAACTGTATTGGTTAGTCAGTTTTGGTAGATAATGGTTAACAAATAATTGGTAAATGTGATTTCATGACGTTGATTTTTATGATTTTGTTTTATTATTACTACACAGGTGTGGGATCAGGCGAAGTAAGCATAGCTCATGTGTTGACTCAGTTCCTCATCATATCTGTCCAGATAGCACTCGTACTCGTCTTCACATTCGCTGTCTTTGAGGTAAGTTCATTGGTTAAGTGGTGAGAAATAAAACTTATACCGTATAAGAAGAATGTGTTCTTCAATATGTCATAACTTCGTAAGCATATATTTCGTGATGATACCATGGTCACATTTGGTCTACGGCGCGCCGCGGCGGCCGTACGGCGAGTCGAAAACAGCCGTTTTATTCATTTTTACTAATTATATAGCTGGTACAAACAAACGTTAAAACGGCTGTTTTCGACTCGCCGTACGGCCGCCGTAGAACAAATGTGACCATAGTATTATTTAGTTATAAGTCATTTAGGCCAGATTCTGTCCAGATATGACACCCCTTCTTGTCTTCGCAGTCACCGTTCTCGATGCAATTTATTTTTTAATGGTGAGAAATAAACCATATGCCGCATAAGAACATGGGATCAACAGTATAATGTAAGAACCCAATACGTGTTGATTCAGTTCCTTTATCGTGTAGGCCAAAGAACAGTAGGTCCTGTATCGTATAAGAACTAATGAGAAGTTCATCGTATGGCATTACATTTTGTTGATATCCTGAGGTCATTATTTCTGTCCGGACCACCTTTCAACCTTCACATTGGTGTTCACTGATGTAATGTTAGTAGGCAACGACTTATAAATTATCTTTTTTATTGTTTAGAATGAATCATTTTTTAAATTATTTTCTAAAAGATTTGCAAGATAAATTAAATCTAATTGAATTGATTGCTGAATAGTACTTAAGGTGCATTTATTTTTTATTCAGCTTCCAAACGAGGGCAGTTTATTCCTGGTTATCCTCATGATGATGTTACAAGGATTGTGTGGAATGGCTCTTGGTCTTCTCATCTCGGCCTTCTGTGACTCGGAATCCACAGCGATTCAACTCGCCCTCGGATCTTTTTACCCCCTTCTTCTCCTCAGTGGTAAGAAGTTGAGAAATATAGGACCGCATTGAGTTGAATTAGCCATTTTAACTAAATTAATCAGTTGCCATTTTTAGATACGAAAATTAAGACAGTGTCAAACAATGTATTAACAGTGTGCTTACACAATAGACAATACGAAGATATGATTCCCGCTGTTAATATCATTCAATTATAAAACAGTATGAAGACTATGTCATACTGTGGACACTTCTACAGTGTGGATTTCTTGCACAGTGTGTTTCCATGATGGACTATGCGAAGATGTTATTCTCATTGTTAGAATGCCCACATTCTAAAGTGAGGGGATAACTTTATATAGTGGTCCACACTGAGAAATCAAATGTACAGTGAACATACTGTCCATAGCTGTGAACACGCAGTGCAGACACAGTGCACTGTAAAAAATGAAGTGCTAATTTAGCACTTACAGTGCCTGCATAGTGACTGCACTACGAGTGCTGATTTTCTCGTTCAAATTTAAACTAGAAAATCAGCACTCATAGTGCAGTCACTATACGAGCACTGTTAGTGCTAAATTAGCATTTCAATTTTTGCAGTGTGGACACGCTGTCACACACTGTGAACATAATGTGAACACACTGTGAGCACACTGTGAATACACTGTGAACAGAGTGTGAACTTACAATGAACACACCGTCATCATCCCATGGACACACTGAGAACACAGTGTGGACAAGCTGTGAATACACTGTGCACACACTATCAACACGACGTCCTATAGACACACTGTGAACACATCATGAACACACTGAAAATACACTGAACATACTATGAACACACCGTTAACATCCCATGGACACACTGAGAACACAGTGTGGACAAGCTGTGAATAGAATGTGAACACACTCTTAACACACTATGAACATGACGTCAACACACTATGGACACACTGTGAACACATCATGAACACACTGAAAATACACTGAACATACTATGAACACACCGTCAACATCCCATGGACACACTGAAAACACTATGAAACAAGGCGTTCTTTACAGCCGGGTTGAGGTCTCTGAATTGTGAGATTCATCCAATACCAATCGTTTTCACCACCTACTTTTTAGTAGGCCGTAATGTATTGATACTCCCTCAGACGTTTAATGATTTTCCCATATTGTTGTTCTCTGTACAGGTGTTGTGTGGCCAATTCAAGCAATGCCTGAGCCATTGTATTACATCGCACTGGTATTGCCGCAAACTCTATCAGCAGAAGGAATACGAGCAATACTCGGAAAAGGTATTTTTTTGCCACTCTCCACCCAGGTGTAGTCAACGGGTATTACCAGTCTGGCTACTATCCATACTGATTGATAACAATGATGATTTTAATGAATATCCTTGCCCTGCTTCAATAAGGCTATTACCCTGGGCAAGCAGAAACATCACCATTTTATAACCTACCCCTTTTATTATACTATTAAACCATTTGTTCTTAAGTTATACTCATTGTAATTATGTTACTTTTGTTACATACCACTATGTAAAGGGGCCCCATCAACAAGCAGTGCTTCACTGGGGTCCCGAGCCTATCATTCTGAGGTCTATGATGTTGTACTTTGTACCACTGTATGTGTGTGATACGGTTTGAATAAATATTATACTACTATATTACTAAAAGGAACTAACGTACTGACTGTGAATATAAACGGCTAATAGAAGGATTGGGAACATTAGGATTAACATTAATATGAGGACTGAAGACTGAATTAATCATTTATTCATAAGGATTGAGAATAAGGGACTATAGGCCTACTGTTCACAATGATCAAATAAAGTATTCAAAAAAAGAATTGAGAAAATATTGGACTAATCCTCTGAAAAGGTGAGAGCATACTGGACAACTATTCAAATGAGGACCGCTGGCAAATGTCTTTCTCACATACATGTACATTCTGAGTTTTTTTTCTGAAATAAAATATAGGTGACTGGCAAATTAAGGACAAAAGACATATAGCTGTATATAGTAATTCTATTGATAAAGATGCCAATCTTAATATGATATAGAAATATTGCAATTGCATGTATATCAATAATTCTCTTTTTTTCAATTATATTTGATTTGATGTATTTTTAATGAATACTTTATAATTGAAAACATATATTCCATAATGGACTATACTCATGTGAAAATTGTCCAAATACTTTCGTACATAATTTTTTTAAGGTGCACCCCTTGAATAAAAAAAAATCACCATTCATTTATTTCTTTCTATCAGGTTGGGACATGAGTTACTTTGATGTGTGGATCGGGTTTGTAACCACTACGGCTTGGTGGCTGGTTCTCCTTACATTAGCTACCATCGTACTCCGAGTCAGAAGATAAATCTATGTCATCTGGGCCATGTTGCAGAGAAAGAGATTTGCGTTTAAAGGCAGCTCAGAAATCAAGCACAAGTCCCCAATACGCGTATTTCATTGGTTGAAATTCAAATTGCGTGTGATAGTTAGATCTGGATTTGATCACAACTCTTTGTGCAACATATCTTTGCCCAAATCCAATATTCCATTTGGGATGTTCAACACCCATTATGCCAGCGAATTGCGTCTATACCATGTGAGCAAGACTGGGTGTAATTTGTAACCCTGGGGGACCCGAACATGAGGTTAAGCAGTTGACCAAGTATGGGACTCACACATGTCATTATTTTTATCACAATTCTATGGATGCATCTGAATCTGTTTGTCCTTAAAGGTCAAGTCCACCCCAGGAAAATGCTGACTTGAATAGATAGAGAAAAATCAAACTAGCATAGTGCTGAAAATTTCATCAAAATCAGATGTAAAATAAGAAAGTTATGACATTTTAAAGTTTCGCTTATTTTTCACAAAACAGTGATATGCACAATTAGGTGGGTCAGTCGATGATGTCCATCACTCACTATTTCTTTTGTTGTTTATTGTTTGAATTATACAATATTTCATTTTCTTATATAGATTTGACAATAAGGAGCAACTTGACTGAAACATATAGTATTAAACAATGCTAATGCCAAATGTTCAGGGAGGAATTAATCGTTGTATCACTTGCCAATGAGGAGAAAATTAGAATATTTCATATTTGACATAATAAAATACAAAGAAATAGTGAGTGGATGACATCATAGTCCCCTCATTTGCATACCAGCCAGGATGTGCATATAACCGTTTTGCGAAATTAAAGCGAAACTTTAAAATGTTATAAAATTCTTATTTTACGTCCCATTTTGATGAAATTTTCAGTGTTATGCTTGTTGGATTTTGCTTTTTTTTATTCAAATCAACTTTTTGTTTGGGTGGACTTGTCCTTTAAACCCTTTGCGCACTGATGTTGCAACATTCGCACATTTAAATTCAATGGTCGTGATAATTAGTTTTCTCCCCTACCTTCAAATTAGATAAGTTGATAAAAGACAATATTCATCAGATAACATCTATCTAACAATAATTATCAATGGTGCAATATGGAAATCTCGTATTAAAGAAAATAACATGGAAACAATTATAAAATAGGGTATTTGTATAGCGCACATATCCAACTTGCAAGGTGCTTAAGAATATCCTTTATTTTCTTAATAAGATTCTGAAATATATTTGTATTCTCATTTCGAATGACCATGAAGAGTATTTCTTGAAATAAACATGAATTTAATAGCTTATCTGTATTTCTCAAATAAAATGTGCAATTAATCAATAAAATGTGCTAATCATCAGATTTTATGACTAACACAACTGTAAATTTACGAAATTTCTTTACCTATATTTTTGTAAATTCAAATGCGAGCCGATGTGGCATAACTAGGTATGGCTATCAAATCAAATTTCAATTTATCTCACGTATTTTTATTATTATTTACATTGTAGGAGCTGCAGTCATTCTCACGAGTAGCATTTCTTATCCATCCCCGTATGTATTATCTGTAAATAGCTAATTATATTTTAATAGTTCTATATTTAATATAATGGCGATAGACCTTTTAACATTCCATCTAAGTTTGTAGAAAGTTATTATGTAATACCAACTCAAACGTAATTGTATTGATAGTTTGTTTAGTGATAAAATGCAAATGTTTTCGGATTATTTATTGGGTTAAGGCTATGACACAATTATAAGCCATGTAAATCCTTTCAATTTGATGTCATCTTCACACTTTTTTATTCGCAGATTGTCGTATGGATTGAGAGCTATTTAATGGAGATAATAGTATTGGAATAAGTATGGTTAGAACAAGTGACAACTCCTATAACGCAGTTTTTAGTGATCGTGGAAATTGATGAAAATCGTTTGGGCTTTAAAAAAATCAATTTGTTATCATTTGCACATTATTGTTATAAGCTACTTGAAATATGCAATCTGGTTAGTCCAGAATATACATACCATGGAATGCATGCATTGGTTAATGGTTTTATGAAACAAGGTCCTGTCTTTTCGAGTTTTCTGGATTCGAAATCGCCTTCGCAAAGTTTGTCCTTGGACTACGCCGTCTTTAAAAGCGTGTTACTATTTTCATATTGATTGATGAACGTGAATAAAGATTGATAAAACATAACGTGTCCGGTTGTGTTGTTGTTTTTTGTCCAGGCAAGCTAGAACACAAATATTAACATCTAGATTTTTTATTTTTTCGTTCTGTCCTTTTGAAGATCCTCAATCCATCAAAATCTTCTGTAACGCCACAAATGTTTGTCTTTGTCCAGTTTCCGACATCTTTCTTTGCCCCCACTCCTTAAAACTCTTTACCAGAAGGCCGCTACATAAAGCTGTCCGTAAGGAGCGATTTTAAGAACGACTGGTGAACCTTTCTTACGCGCTAAATCAACGCCAATGCATATACCATTTACCATAAAAAGGATCATCAGTCGTTCTCAAAATTTTAACAGGTTTATGAAACACCCACCGGCTCAAACCTGTTCCCTCTTTTATTTTTTCCACTTTAGTTTCTCCTTTCTCTGTTTGTCTTCTCGTGCTCGGACCCGGCTATGATCATTCTTTCTCTCTTTTCCCTCTCTATTTCTCACTCTTTCACACACAAACATGGACACCCTACCACTTTCCTCATTTTGCATGTTTTTGTCTCCCAACTGCCCCTCCTCTGTTCCTTTATTCTCTCCTACCACTGATCTCTTAACCCCCCCCCCCCCCCCCTCCGCATCTTACTGATCATTTCTCAAACATTTGATCTATTTGTCCCCATATCCATTCCCCCTCTCCTCTCTCCCTTTTTCTTACAATCATTTTACCTTTTCACCATCCTCCAATATCCCTTCTCTCTCGTCGCCTCTCCCCTCCCTCTCTGTGTACACCGTTTCTTCTGCCCTTCACTCTCCCTTTTCTTTCTTTCTTCTTCCCTTCCTTCCTTCTTTCTCTTTCTTCCCTTCCTTCCCTCTTTCTTTCTTTTTTTTTTCTTTCTTTCTTCTTCTTCCCTTCCTTCCTTCCTTTCTCTTTCTTCCCTTCCTTCCCTCTTTCTTTCTTTCTTTCTTTTCTTTTCTTTTCCTTCCTTCCTTCCCTCCCTCCCTTCCTTCCAATTATAAATCTCTCTACTCCTGGCTAACTATAACACTACCACACAGAACTTGTCCCCTTATTCACTATCACTTCTCTTCAGTTAGCTTTGCCAGTCAGGCAGAAGTATTAAATCTGGCTTCTACAACCACCGGCCTACATACATTACACATCTAGTCACTTGTTCAAATAGTACGAGTAGTCTTTAATATTTTAGGATAGAAAATACATCATATGCAATATCATTAAAGCGCACAACATCATATAATTTACCATAGAAATGGAAGTAGGCAGATACATATGAAAAAGAAACAAGAATCAGCACTTCAAAAAAAAATGGGACATGAGGGCCCCGTCTTACAAAGAGTTACAATTGATCCAATCAATCGTAACTATGGAAATCCATCAGTGCCATAATTTTTTTTACAGGAAATTTCCAAAATGTCCTTTGTAAACAAAGGAGAACACACCAAATTGTCAAGAAATCAATGAATTCCTTGATATACATTCATATCTAGAAAATCTTTTGAACAAACATGCATTTTATATGTTGACTTTGCTGGCTTTCCATAGTTGCGATTGATCGGATCAATCGCAACTCTTTGTAAGACGGGCCCGAGGTCTCCTACTGTACATCTAGATCCCCCCTTTTTCCAGCTCTGCAGACATATAAAATTAAATACATATTATTGTGCAATGATTTATCAGTTTATCTATATTTCTTGTTCATTGCCAGGTATATCAAATAACTTATTAGACTGATAGTAGCCAAATCTGGTCACATTCTGTGTAAAAAAAAACGCTCCCATTCAATTATTTAATGCCAAAATAATAATCGTAATAGCAGCATCACCTAATTGTTAATAGGGAAGTAGTGTCAAATAACATGAACCTAATGGATGATCGGATTATGAAATGCCATAATGTGACTCAATAGATATGTGAAACTTCTCATAATGTAATTCTAAAGTTTGTGTCAAAAAATAAACCTTGCACTAGCATAGTGCGCTGAAAAAATATACATTTATATGTTAACTGACATCAGCATTAGGTAATTAAATTTTTTGAAATGATTTAAAAACTCACTTTGCTTGCCACATTACAGTCTTTATGATATTGAAAAGCTTAAAGAGATTTGGGTGGAGGTTTGCAAAAGATCTGAGTTGTGGGGCACTACATGTAGATGCTCTTAGTGCTACAATAATGTTTTAAAGGAGAATGAAACCTTTGAAGCAAGATAGCTTGTGTGAAAACAGAAAATTCAAAGAAACAGATCAACGAAAGTTTGAGAAAAATCGGACAAATAATGAGAAAGTTATGAGCATTTGAATATTGCGATCACTAATGCTATGGAGATCCTCACATTGGCAATGTGACAAAGATGAGTGATGTCACTTGTGAACAAGTCTCCCCATTACTTTAGTATATATTTCACTTAAATTGCCTCTTTTATCACATCTATCAGTAGATCATGTGTTCTTTCTATAGGAGGGCATGTAATACAGAATTTTAAAGATTACATCATGGATAAAGAGTTTGTATCACCGTAACAAAAAGCTAAAAGAGACATTTTGGGGGTATTTTAGAGTTCATCAAAGGGAAAGTTGTTCACATGTGACATCACACATCCTTGTCGCATTGCCAATGGGAGGATCTCCATGGCATAGTGATTGCAATATTCAAATGCTCATAACTTTCCCAATTTTCGTCAGATTTTTCTCAAACTTTCTTTGTTCTTATTCTTTGATTTTTCTGTTTTGACACAAGCCTACTTATTACAAATGTTTCATTCCCATTAAAGAGGAAACCCTGAATTTTTGTTTTCACTTTCAGAATATACATGCATTGCAATAAGCAAAACAAAGTGATTATTTTTCCTATATATCCTACAGTGTTAATATAAGCGTCCATATGGTTGCTTCTGATGACGTTCAGGTGACCGATATTGAAGCATAGAAACTCAGGTGATTAGTGTCTGACTTAACAGTCTGCAATTATGATTACAGCATTAATTAGCTCCTGGAAAAAAAAGATCCTGAATGTCATTAAACCACCACTTTAAAAACCTTTATCACAAATCTGTATCATTATAAGGAATCTTGCTGGAAGTTCACATGTATCATCCCATGTATTAGTATTAAACATCTGAAAAGCGACATTCATTTGCAAAAAGAGACTTAAGGCTTGGTTATACCGCCCGAGCGTTGTTGGAGCGGTCGTAGAGCGGAGAGATAAAATCATCACCGCTTGCTACTGTTCACCATTTTCGATTTCGATTTTGTTTTTTTCTTCGATTTTTTCCCCAATTTTGTGAGCGAGATTCTACCCTTTCTCCCAACCGCTCCAACAGCGCTCGGGCTGTGTGACCAGGCCTTTTACTTCTAAGAGAGTAATTCTAAAATATTGCCCAACATAGGTGCATGTATATTGGAAAGCTTGGCAATAAAGAGAAGATGAATAGATGTGTATGCGCACTCGATAAGGTCAAAGATCAGGCAATTTTATCTTTCAATTTAGCAACTAAAGTAGTCTGCTTTTTATGAATAAGCATGGACCATCACTTTCAATAGGCGGATACAGCTACATTGCAGCAGCGCACGAGATCTATCCAAATTATGGATATCAATGGCAGGGACTTGCGCTGAAAAATACAATGACTTGATGACATGTTTCAATATGGGTAGCCAAACGACACAGACGTAGTTGATCACGTCATCAACATATTTTTGGGGGGTCAAACTGTATTCGATAAAAATATTTGGATACAGAAATGTCTTCATCCAAAGGTATTTCTTTTCCTCCTCACCTACACATCTCGTCTCCTAGTCATTGAAGGTCCCTACTTAAGTTTTATCTAATAAGTTTCTCCATTCTCTCCGATACTGCAGTCACACACTGAGTATAGGACCACATAGTTCCACAATTTCCATAACTATTATGACTCAAAAGTTCAATGAAATACGACACTTCAAAGGCTCCCTCTCATGACGACGGTTGAGCAACGGCGGATCGTAGAGTCTTCTGAAGTACGTGTGCGTCGGCGGGTTCGATGCGTTTGTAGTAATGCTCTTTCGTTTCGATGATCTCAAATTCAAACTTTTTGTAGAAGTCGATGGCAGAATCGTTATTGACCTGGACATGTCTGGATGAAGTAGAGAGGACAGAAAACATTGTTAATCAACAGTAAATTGTGTAATTTATTCAAATTAATGATGAAAATAATGATTACTTTACAGAAAATATATTAATAAACAGTCTTACATATAATAATAAAATGAAGAGTGGCTGCTTTTATAGTACAAATGACAAACTTCTGGAATGTGCAGTGCTTCAAGCTAAATAAATATTTCAAAATTAGAGAACAGACAACAAAAAATCAATCCCATCCCCCCTTCCTTTGCATTGGGCAAATGTACTATAATCTGTCTAAATATCATAAGTATTTGAAACCTCCTTCTTTATCTTCACCTTTTCCACACTTTATAATTACATGTATATCATTTGATTGGACTAGTGGCACTCTTTTAAAATTCCTTGCAAGTTTCCAATCTAAAAATAGGTAGTTTCTGCATTTACTACAGGGAAAACTCTCTACAACGCATTGATTCCTAGTCATTGAAGGTCCCTGCAATTAAAATCAAAATGGAGAGCTGAGAGGCTTTTGTCGAAAGTTGGTGGACTGGGACAGCAGATCATCTGAAAATTTGCACTGGACGAACAATTGCAAATATGTCGTTGTCCAGAGTGACAAGATTCCGATGATGACCCGGTCCACCAACTTTCAACAAAAGGGTCTCAGCTCTCCATTGTGACTTGACTTGCATTTTAAAAGGAATTAGTGCGTTGTAGAGAGTTTCCCCGTAGTAAATGCGAAAAGTCCGGAATGCCACTCAAGGGAGAGAAGATGGTCTTTATTAAAGGGGAATCCAGCCTTGGCCATAGAATGTTGTGTTGGGAAGGAGAAAAATGAATTAAACAGAATGGCGAAAGTTTGAAAGAAATCGGACAAACAATAAGAAAGTTATAGCTGCTTCAAAATTGAGATCACTAATACCATGTAGATTTCAAACTGGCAACTGGGTAGGTAAATTACGACAAGGGGCAAGGACAACTTTCCCATAGGCCATGTACTTTATTATCAGGGATTTGTGGTTTTCTCCTATAAGTACCCATTCCCCTGGGGCAGTAATCTAAATATAACCCAGGTAGTAGTTGTTTAATGTCCTCATGAAAGAAAAATATAATTTGAAATAAAACTTTTGGGGAAAATGACATTTTAGCCAGAATATGTATTGGAGTACATGGAAGAGTAGTCCTTGCCTTACATCACTATGACATCACATAAGCGGCCAATTTGAAGTCTCCATGGGTATAGTGATTACCAATATTTACAACTTTTAAAAATTCATAACTTTCTTGTTATTTGTCCAATATTGGTCAAACTTTCACCTATCAAACATGTCTGATTTTTCTTTTTCTTATAAAAACAAGTTTTTATTTGGGTTGGATTCCCCTTTAATGAGCAAGAGGTCTTGATGAACAAGTTCAGTTCATACATGTTTCAATGGAAGAAACTACTCTAGAAAACAAAACGTAGGGTCTTATAGATACACTAGGTAACCCTTCTATTCAGGAGGATGCTTAGCAATTAACTGTATGATACAATTTTGCTTTTAAATATTCAGATATTAAGTTCTGGAAAATATGTTACATAATGCAACATATTTTCCAGAACTTACCATCTGCTTTGTTGGAGACTCTCTTCCAAAAGTGATTGGGATTTGTTAATCAAAATATGCTAATGAATTAGATTTTGGAATCAGAAAAAGGATATAACAAGTGGAATGCCTCTGGCCGTCTCACCTGCATCACGCAGTTCAATATAGCAGCAGTGCTGACTTTGAAAACTACTCTAACTCGCACAAGATGTTTAGTGATACATGGTTACTCTTATGTCCACTTTTTATGAACTAGACCAATAAACTTACAGAGATATGATGGTTATTCAACAAAAAAACCCAACATGGCCAAAGTTGATTGACCTTACATGACCTTTGACCTTGATCATGTGACCTGAAACTCGCACAGGATGTTCAGTGATACTTGATTACTCTTATGTACAAGTTTCATGAATCAGATCCATAAACTTTCAAAGTTATGATGGTAATTCAACAGATAACCCAATTCAGCCAAAGTTCATTGACCTTTGACCTTGGTCATGTGACCTGAAACGCGCACAGGATGTTCAGTGATACTTGATTACTTTAATGTCCAAGTTTAATGAACTAGATCAATAAACTTTCAAAGTTATGATGGTAATTCAACAGATACCCACAATTCGGCCAAAGTTCATTGACCCTAAATGACCTTTGACCTTAATCATGAGACCTGAAACTTGCACAAAATGTTCAGTGATGCTTGGTTACTATTATGTCCAAGTTTCATGAATCAGATCCATAAACTTTCAAAGTTATGATGGGAATTCAACAGATATCCCCAATTCGGCCAAAGTTCATTGACCCTAAATGACCTTTGACCTTGGTCATGTGACGTGAAACTCATGCAGGATGTTCAGTGATACTTGATTAACCTTATGTCCAAGTTTCATGAACTAGGTCCATATATTTTCTAAGTTATGATGACATTTCAAAAACTTAACCTCAGGTTAAGATTTTGATGTTGATTCCTCCAACATGGTCTAAGTTCATTGACCGTAAATGACCTTTGACCTTGGTCATGTGACATGAAACTCTAATAGGATGTTTAGTAATACTTGATCAACCTTATGGCCAAGTTTCATGAACTAGGTCCATATACTTTCTAAGTTATGATGTCATTTCAAAAACTTAACCTCAGGTTAAGATTTGATGTTGACGCCGCCGCCGTCGGAAAAGCGGCGCCTATAGTCTCACTCTGCTATGCAGGTGAGACAAAAACTAAGTCTATGTCGTGCAAGCAGTTTCAGCTTACTTTCGGGAAATTAAAGTTGTGATTTATATCCAGCTTTTACACCGATCGGACATGTTGCAGATCATAAAATTAGGTTCTGGCACTGATGACTTAGTCTGGACCAAGTCTTCACATTGTCATGATCAAAGAGAACATGTGATGTGGTCATAATTTCAACATTGAAAAGACTCATGTTTGTTAAAGTTGAGACAAGGCGTATTCTCATAAAGAGTTGTCACTATTAAAATGGAATAATCTTTCAGGTGAAGTTGTAAACATCAATATGTTCATATCACGTTTGGAAAAGGTATGGAAAAGGCTTTTAAATTAGGCCTTTGAGTAGAGGTTAAAGAAAAATCTGAAAAGCAACAATGCTGTGGCAAGGTGCATGTGAAGCACGCACAGCGAGCGGCTTGCCGCGAGCGTGCAACGGATGGGGTCCAGGGGCCCGCATTAGGGCCCCACTTATGGCCCCTGGTAGGGTCCAGGAGCAATGCCCCGGCGGGGGTCCAGCGCCCCCTGAAGCTCCTTGGTTATAGTGTTTTCAGATGCCAAGAGAAGCTTTATCTGGGCACAATTTCAGTAAAAACTTGTGTTGAAAAAAATAAAATTGGCCTTCTAAAAATGGAAATTTTCACCCCATGTTTGGTAAAGATAGAAATTAGAATACACTTAACAATTCAAGTGCAGCAAAGCCAATTATTCAACCTGAAATTAAATGAAACTGCTGAAATCAGTAACAGTTTAAGAATTACTTTTGTTGTTCATTAAATTTGATGACTCACCCAATACCTATTACTATAAACTCCGCTTCTTCTTTACTTTGTTTTCATGGGCACCGTCACCTTTAATTTTGATCACGTTTATCAGCGTCCGTGTCATATTCCTATCCACGCGTCACTATGATACATTTGTACTGTATTAACATCTTGAAAACTTGAAGAAAAAAGATGATCACGTTCGTTGAAAACCCCTCGCGAGTGTCGTCAATCTTGCTGTATTGACTTCTTGATCGATAATTGTCATGGCCATAAAGTTTTAATGAAAAGAGATTGATCACGCTCCTTAAAAAGGGTAAAACTCCGTCAGGAGTGTTGTCAATCTCGCCGCAATGAGGACGATCATGTTCGTTAAAAATCCCTCGCAAGTGTGTACATGTTGTCGTGACAATTAATTGTGCACACGTGCATGCATGTTGTTCAGCGCGATGGCCAATTGTCTTTCGCTGCTCCGTATGTAAACAGTGCAGCTGCGCGGCCGCCCGTAGCTGCATGTGCATGTGCAGTGCACCCTGCGAAAATCTCTAGAAAAGCTCTGTGCATGCATGCGGGAGGGCTTTCGCTAGGCCGCGGCAGAGGTTTCAAAATAGCACAATTCGGCGAGTAAACCCCAAGAAACTCGCGTTGAGTTGATCGGAAATTTGCATCTTCTTAAAAGTCAGAAATGCATTTTTGGGTGATTTTGAAAAAGTCGGAATTCCGACCAAAATCAGAGATTTCACAGGCCTGTTAAATATCAAGATGAGAATTATCTATGTCAACACTCACCCCATGCCACTCAACATCAAATTACATTTAGGTACCAACTTTCGGATGCAGAGGGGCAAATAAGTTGTGTATAACTCTATGCCATCTTCCAAGGTAAATTATTTTACTTATCTTGCTGTAAGTTTTATGCAATGCACACACAAAATTATGTTATATGGTACTGTTTGGCAGAAAAAAAATCAGCACTTTTCTTGTGAGGTGGAGTAGAGATGGATCATGTTTAAGATATTACTGCATCTGAAGATCAGTCTTTTTCACAGGATTTTTTTTCTGTAATGTACCAAAAGAACTAGAAAGTCAACAATGATCTTTACGTTTCTAACAACCCAAGTTCGGCTGTTAAATTAATAGTATTGTAAGAGTAAATTTCAATATAACTTACAAGTATATATTATCTATGCGTCCATCCTTCTCGCAGAAATCTAGAACATGTTTGAGCATCATGGTTCCTGTAAAAAAAAAAAAAAAGTAAAGAGATTGGTCTTGGAATTAAATAATCACAGGACTACTACATGTACTCGCTCGACTGACTTAAAGTGAAGTGAGTTCATGCACTATAAGTGGAGCTTATCAAGTTCCAGGCATTTCTTTTGATTGAAAGTCTCTAAATCAATCAAATTGATAATACATATTGACATGTACATGTATAGATCTGCATGTTATGTAGTGAGTTCTAAGAAACACATAAAACCAATATTTTGAAATGATGAATTATGCATTTTGACCTCTGAGCGCACTGGAAATCCCCTATTAAACAGATAAGCAGAAGTGAGCACTTGTATTACTGTACAGGGCTCCACACTAACCCTTTTTTCTACTGGTCCTGTTTATGTCGGACGAGTAGATACCAAGTTTTTCAATTTTTTGCTGGTCCGAACCTAAAATTTGCTGGCCTTCCAAAATAAAGAAGAACATATAAAAGAGTCTTGAGTTTATTTTGTCATCGTTTATTGCTTATATTGCCACCCCCACCCCCCCCACAAAAACAGTAAACAGTACACACAACATAATTCATGAGAGACATTTCTCAATTTAGGATAGCCATTTTTTAAGATACCAGAGCCATTTTCATAAAATATCACTATACCAGTTTGATAAAAAACTTAAATCTGGCCATTTCTGAAAAGTTACTGGCCCGACAGCAATTTTTACTGGTCTGGGACCATCAGACCAGTGCCAGTGTCGCGTGCCGATGTATCTCAGGCACCTCTAAAAAATCGGAGTCTCATCTCTCCTGCAGGAACCCTGCATCTTTTCATTACAAATCATCACAGTCCCCGTAGACATAACAATGGGGACTGCAGGAAAGCTGCAATGAAAACACGCATCAGCATCCTTAGACCTGGGGGCCGTTTCATAAAGTTGTTCGTAAGTTATTAAAGAGCGACTTTAAGAACGACTGGTGATCCTTTCTTACGCGCTAAACCATCGCCAATGAATATACCATTTACCACAAGAAAGGATCACCAGTCGTTCTTAAAGTCTCTCTTATCTTACGAACAGCTTTATGAAACACCCACCAGGTGGGTGTTTCATAAAGCTGTTCGTAAGATACGAATGACTTTACGCACGACTGGTGATCCTATCTTGTGCTATCTGATATCCCTATGTAATTGAGTAATGACCAAAGAACAGGTTCCAGTCGTGCGTAAAGTTGTTCGTAACTTTACGAACAGCTTTATGAAACACCCACCAGGATTCCTGCTAAAAGACATGACAAGGACTCATGACAAGTTTCCTTTAAGGCTTATGGGACGTTGCAAGAAACTTGCGATCAATTGCCAGGTCTATTTTCGTTCCCGAAATCAAGCACATGTCGCGTGCAATTGATTCAGGGATGCCACTAGGTGTCCTCCAAAAATACTGAAACTTATCGCGGGCTGGGACAGTGTCCAAGATCAGTGAATTGGGGCATTGGCGGCGGAAGCCCAAAAATTTAGGGGGTCCACCTTAAATTTTGGGATGGACACAGGTAAAAAATTGGACAAGCCAGCAAGCAACAACAAAAAAAAAATATATATATATTTTTTTTTTTGGGGGGGGGTATCCCCGATTTTTGGATCGTTTTTGGTACATAAAATGTCACATTATGAAAAAACAATCACATCCAAAATCACGAGAAAATATATAAAATTCAGAAACATCGTACATTATACAGCAGTTACCGCTAATTCCTTTCAAATTATGATCAAAACTTTGTCATCCTCGATGCTTTCGTTGGTCATTTGCAAGTTGCCATCTTGGATGACGTCATCATCTTTACAGATGTATTTACCAGTCGCTATTATATCGCGATTCGTGCCGCTGCTTTGCGCTTGTCTATGTGCGTGCGTTCGGAACTTGTCGCTCGCATTGATTGGCCAGGATATTGAGGATTCCAATCGGAAAGCCTTGATAAAAGCATAACTCAATGAACGTAGTGGGTAGTGCGCGCGTCTATAAATTATAACAAGTGGAATGCCTCTGGCCGTCTCACCTGCATCACGCGGTTCAATATAGCAGCAGTGCTGACTTTGAATACTACTCTAACTCGCACAAGATGTTCAGTGATACATGGTTACTCTTATGTCCACTTTTTATGAACTAGACCAATAAACTTACAGAGATATGATGGTTATTCACCAAAAAACCCCAACATGGCCAAAGTTCATTGACCTTACATGACCTTTGACCATGATCATGTGACGTGAAACTCAAACAGGATATTCAGGGATACTTGATTACTCTTATGTACAAGTTTCATGAATCAGATCCATAAACTTTCAAAGTTATGATGGTAATTCAACAGATACACCCAATTCGGCCAAAGTTCATTGACCTTTGACCTTGGTCATGTGACCTGAAATGTGCACAGGATGTTCAGTGATACTTGATTACTCTAATGTCCAAGTTTAATGAACTAGCCCAATAAACTTCCAAAGTTATGATGGTAATTCAACAGATACCCCCGATTCGGCCAAAGTTCATTGACCCTAATGACCTTTGACCTTAATCATGAGACCTGAAACTTGCACAAAATTTTCAGTGATGCTTGATTACTATTATGTCCAAGTTTCATGAATCAGATCCATAAATTTTCAAAGTTATGATGGGAATTCAACAGATATCTCCAATTCGGCCAAAGTTCATTGACCCTAAATGACCTTTGACCTTGGTCATGTGACGTGAAACTCATGCAGGATGTTCAGTGATACTTGATTAACCTTATGTCCAAGTTTCATGAACTAGGTCCATATATTTTCTAAGTTATGATGACATTTCAAAAACTTAACCACAGGTTAAGATTTCGATGTTGATTCCTCCAACATGGTCTAAGTTCATTGACCCTAAATGACCTTTGACCTTGGTCATGTGACATGAAACTCTAATAGGATGTTCAGTAATACTTGATTAACCTTATGGCCAAGTTTCATGAACTAGGTCCATATACTTTCTAAGTTATGATGTCATTTCAAAAACTTAACCTCAGGTTAAGATTTGATGTTGACGCCGCCGCCGCCGCCGCCGCCGCCGCCGTCGCCGCCGCCGTCGGAAAAGCGGCGCCTATAGTCTCACTTTGCTTCGCAGGTGAGACAAAAACAAATATTTGGGGAAATATCTTTCACTCGGTCGATCGACATGCATCGCAATCGGGAGAGTTGTAGGGAGAAAAAAGGAGGACTTTCCGACTTTTTTTTAGTACCCAGAAAACAGGAAAAGTCGGAAATACGGAAATACGACGGACAACAGGGAAAAAGACGGAATTCCGTATAAATACGGAAAAGTGGCATCCCTGAATTGATTGCTAATTTGCGATTGATTGCTACTCCGCTCCATGAAACAAAAAGTGTATTCTGATTTGCTAAAGTTAAAAGTGATCAATCAACTGTAAATTTGCAACAGAATATTTGCGATTGATTGCAAATATTTTCTTGCAACACCCTCTTAGCCACACTGACCAGACAGTCTACTGGTGGCCGATAGACACTGCCAGTTTCCAGGACCAGTATTCAATTGAAAGCACCGATTTTACTTAGCATTATACTTGGCTAAGTAAAAGGATTAAACTTTTCTTCAGATCACTTATACATACATGTGAGTATTTTACTTTAACAAGCCAAATTTTAACAAAATACTGACTACCAGTAATAACCATTGTGACGCCATAAATTTTGAGCCAAATAACGCACACTCTATGTATCACTGTCCGGCAGTATGTATGACTCCGTGTATCATGATTGTAAACTGTACACAAGCAAGAATTAAGTCTGCTAGGCGGCTGACTTAGATTTAAGCATAATACTTAGCCCCAAAATGCAATGCAATACCAAAGATGGACAAGTGTTTTACTTAACAAAATACTAAGTAAAAATACTTAAAATTATGACTTAAGAAAATAACATGTTGACTCAGGCCCAATTATAATTGCTTGGAAAAAGACTTCATTGAGCAGATTATAATGCTTACTCTGCCAATAGCTGACCTAGTTACTCAATATTTACAAGAATCATTTGGCAATCAAGATTACTTACCAATCCCAAGTCTCCTGTATGGTGCAAGACATCCCAAGGTCATGATATATAAACGTCTTGCTCCCTGTTCTGTTGTATCTATCCTACAGCACACAGCTCCGACAACAATGTCATTGTAATATGCTACGGGGGGGGGGGGGAATTAAAATTTGTTAGAAATACAATAAAACTAATTTCAATAACTTTACCATGATTGTAATCATTTTCTGCAAGTTCAATTTATCTATGAACAATCTTTGTATAATTCACAAGTACTTCTCAAAGGGTGCTTCTCATCTGATGGCGTTGTTTGAATCTAAAGCTACGTACAGTTCAAGTCAGCATTCTTTGATCATGGATGCCACTTAGATATTGATTTTTTTTTTAAGTCTGACAATCATCTAAGATGACCCATTTTGTACATAAGCTTTATTTTAATTTCTATGGCTGAAAATAAGTTTAAGAAGTCTGAATTCAGAGTTTACTCTGAAACGTGGCATCCCTGTTTGATGTATAAGTGGACACACTAAGGCCCCGTCTTACAAAGAGTTGTGATTGATCCGATCAATCACAACTATGGACGGCCAGCAATGGCAGCATCTAAAATGTATGTTTATTTCAAATACTTTCTAGATATGATGTATATTCATAGGTTCATCATTATCTTGAAGATTCAGTGTGATTCTCTTTGTTTAGACTGTGCAAAGTTCCTGTTGAACAAAAATTATGGTATGGATGGATTTCCGTACACTTGAGATCGATTGGATCAATTGTAACTCTGTAAGAATTTGAGAGTAAACCAAAGTAAAAGAATGCTGACTGGGTTTGTAGGGTCTCAAAGTCATGTTTCACTTTATTGGGTAATGGGATGTACAAAAAGAGATCTTGGTATCACTATCAGTCAAATTCATAGGCCAAAATTCACAAAGGTGGTTTTTAAAACCATCGGTTGAACCCTAGGTTGATGCAGATTTCCTGTATAAATTACGCTCATTTATCGCATATTAGAAGAATGTCCATTGCTGATGCGTTTTTGTTACAGTGCACCAAACTGACGCCTGTTTCCAAACCGTGGACTCGTAAATTTACATGGCAACAGGCGTCAATTAGGCGCACTGTGACAAAAGCATGCATCAAGACTTAGACATTTTTTAACATAAGCAATAAATAAGCGCAATTTATACAGGAAAAATCTGCATAAACCATGGGTTCAACCGATGGTTTTAAAAACCACCTCTGTGAATTCAGGCCATAGTGTTAATCGTTGAAAACAGCCGAATTCATTGTTATAGATCATTGAAATAATGGCATCCCTTCCTTTACTGAAAATTTCTCCATCCAGGATATGGCTGGCCACCTAAATACCAAACTTACTGAAACTATGAAGGTTGCCCAATCAATACTTAAAGGGGAATGAAACCTTTGAAACAAGTGGGCTTGTGTGGAAAGAGAAAAATCAATGAATAAGATCACAGACAGTTTGAGAAAAATCAGACAAATAATGAGAAAGTTATGAGCATTTGAATATCGCGATCACTAACGCTACGGAGATCCTCCTATTGGCAATGCGACAAAGATGGGTGATGTCACATGTGAACAACTTTCCCTGTGAGGGACTATAAAATACCCCTTAAATTTCCCTTTTTGCTCTTTCTTATAGTGATACCAACTCTATCCATAATGTATTCTTTAAAAATACATATTACATGCCCTCTCATAGAAAGAATACTTATAAATGTGATAAAAGAGGCAGTTTAAGTGAATTTATATAGAAAGGTAATGGGAAAGTTGTTCACAAGTGACGTCACACATCTTGGTCGCATTGCCAACTGCAGGATTAACATTATGATAATGATCTAAACTTCAAATGCTCATAACTTTCTTATTACTTATTCAATTTTTCTCAAACTTTCGTTGATCTGTTTCTTTTATTTTTCTGTTTTAAAACAGGCTATCTTGTTTTAAAGGTTTCATTTTCCTTTAATAGAAAAAAAATTTACCAAGTTTGGCCAGTTCTCCTACTTCTAGGACGTCTTTGTAGAATTTATCATTGTAAGATACAGGGAAGACAACCGAGTTGAGTTTCTTCAGCTGCTTTATATTGTGGGAGGTAATGTCTCCCAGATCTTTTCTTCCTCTGTGAAAGAAATACAACAGTCAAAAATAATTAATCCATTCGTACATGAACAATAATAATTAACAAGTGCTTGTTCTGAAGTTCCATGACAAATGGAATTGGCTGATAGCAAATGCAGTGGTCAAGATTGACCACCACTTTTGACCGTGCTAGTATTCCCCAGTCTGCGGCCGCCGTCTCCGTTGCACGGTACGATGTACAATGGCAGCTGCAGCGCAAACGCTGCTGAGTGCGCAGTGCCATTGCAAACTCATGTGAAAATAGCGAGAGTACATGCAACGGCCGCGCTTAGGGAGCTACATTAGCGATGTTACAAAATGCCGTTTTGAAGCACAATTCAAAGATAAAAATTGTTATTTAACCAATAATAAAATTTGAAACTTGATTATAAATAATCATCATAATAATAATAATTATTCATAATCACGTATTAAACTTCATCATTTGTTAAATAAAAATTTCTATCTACAACTTGTTTTTCAAAAGACATTTTGTAACATCGCTAATCAAACGATGTCATTACGAAGCGGTACAAGGGTCAAGCCTATGGTATTTGCTTTGTTTACAAATGGATTGAGGGATCTACACGAGATCGGTCTGGTAAGAAACCTAGAATTTTTCATCTTTTTAGTAACACACTTTTTACACCTTCATATGCAGTAGGCATGAAGGTTCATACATAAATAAAATAAAAAGATATAAACCGATTTCACCCTCTGCATATAGAAAGTAGCATCTTGATTGATTGCGTAATTTCCACCGCAGTATTCGTTGTGGCGTGCGCCTGTAATCCAAGCTACGTGGGGGAAGTTACAAGTTGATGCAGAGGTTCGAGGTTTGAACCCTAGTCACGTCTTTTGGACGGTGACGTTAAAGGTCGGTCCCAGATGTGAATAATAATATCTGATTGATACACGTCTGACAAAACTCAAATACACACACAACACACACTTGGCTGAAATTTGGAGGTAAGCATTAAAAAATCATATTTACAAATAATTTTGAATAAATTTCTAAGATTAAGTTAGTTGATAGATTGAAAGTTATGTAGTGAATAAAAGTAGAAGCTTTTGGCATGTTTTGTTCCGTCACATTCGTGTGATGAATGAAAACGTCAAATTTCATTGTCAAATCACATGCGTTGTGCGAGGTAAAAGGTAATTTACCACAATTAACGGGATTTACCGTAAATCCCGTAAATTGTGGTGATTTTATTAATCTCTACACCTTCCTACACCTGATGCGTAGGAAGGTTTAATAAAATGGTCAATAAAAATGTAAAAAAATGAACGTTTCTTACCAGACCGATCTCGTGTAGATCCCTCGATCCAAATGTACACAATGCAAATACAATAGGCTCGACCCTTGAACCGCTCATGAATGATATACATCCGATAAGCGATGCCATTTTGAAGACCAATTTATAGATAAAAATTATTATTTCACAAATACTAAAATTTAACAAGTGATTATAAGTAATTACATGTAGTACATGTAGGGCATTTTCATGGTAACTGACATTACACGGCACAATTTTACACACCTTTCATTGTGTGTATCCCTAAAACAACAAATGATGGGAGTTTGCTTATAGTTAATAAAGTGAACCTTGCTGTATACTCTGATACTAAGTTTTTAATGTAACCACATTTGTTACGCATCAGCAAGCAAAAATGGGTCGGTAACTGACGTTACACAAAAAGGAATGCAATTTGAGGGTGTTCAGGTAAAATTGAAATATCTCATGTCCCTGAGTAGATAGAGAAATAATTTGAATATGTGAATATACCTTCATTATGTGTCAAATTATTTTTTTTTTTGTCTTTCGGGGCTATGATAATTATTGTTTCTTTCTATGGGATTTTAAAGTGTTATAATAGCAAGCTAAATCACAGGTGAAGATCATGATCAAACCTGTCCTTAAAAAATCTGTCAAAACAAAACATGTATCAATATACTATATTCAACACTTATTTGTATCCATACTTTGGCAGCCATTTTGAAATAAAAGATGGCTGCCAGAGTCGGAATTTTTTTTGTCTCAGAAACTTTAGGTCTTGTATTATTTAAAAACAAAGCATTTGACATGAATATAAACTTATTTTTTTTGCCTCTGTGTCCATCTGTGGTGAAAATGCCCAGTAGTATTATACTAATTATTTATAATCACGTATTAAATTTTAGCATTTGCCATTTTGTGAAATAATAGTTTTTATCTATAAACTGTTCTTCAAAATGCGGCATCGCTAATCAGATCGTCGGATGTACGTCATACGTAAGCGGTTGAAGGGTCGAGCCTATTGTATTTGCGTTGTGTACATTTGGATCGAGGGATCTACATTAGATCGGTCTGGTAAGAAAACTTCCATTTTTTTACATTCTTGTTGACCATTTTTTTCAAACCTTCCTAAGCCATCAGGCGTAGAGATTAATAAAATCACAATTTACGTGATTTTTATATAAATACTTAGGGAAATCCATCTTTGATTGGTCAGTCTCTAGTTATACATATGACCGGCGGTTCAAGACTCCATGATCATGGTGAAGAAATGTCAAAATATTATTTAAAACATCATCATTGTCATGATCATGGGAGTCCTCAAGGCTCAAGAGCATGCAAGACTAGGGTCCGCCCCGCAAAGCGGGCCAGAGCCTGGGTTAATAACAAGCCAGTCTTTCGACAACAAAAAAGGTTAAAGGCAAGCATGATTAAAGACAAAACTTCAAAAGTGACTGAAGTTCAGTTCTATTTTTCTAAAATTAAAAAAGTCAGTCGTGATCGACCATGGCCATGATGGCATGGTGATTTTCTTTATTCCCCAGCTTTCCTACATAAAACACACAGGGGTACGGGTCTTACCATCTTTGTTGATTGAATTCATGAAAAGTTATCGGTAAATGTCTACACAAGTCAATGTCAGTCAGTGTGGGCCGTATGACGAAGACCATACGGCCCACACTGAACTGCAGGCCGCTGGAGCGGGCATTGACTTCAACGTTTTACCGCTGGCTCGTAGTCGTAGAAAATCCCCGCATTCAAGTGAAACAAGTTTGGATTTAAGATTATTGGACAGAAATTTTATATTGTATTTAATTAGCTAGGAATCCAAAAATATCATTAAACAAATTGAGTTGAAATAATCGATTGACTTACTTCGTCATGTTGCAGAAATACAATTTTCACCTTGCTCAACTGTCTCTATCCTCGAAAAAATGGTGAAACGTGATGAGCTGAACTAGCTAGCTAGCTAGCATTGAACAAGTCGGACGAATTTATAAAATTACGCAGTAGAAAAGAGTTCGTGATAGAGCAAATCTATTAACTTTTAGATTTGATGATTTTTAAATAATTATGAAATCAATGTGTTTGACTCTTTGCTTTTTCAAACAACACGGATTTTTAAAAGGAAAAACATTAATATAAAACTCATAATTTCTCTGCGAGTAAGACTAGGATCTAAATGACGCGCGCTTCCAATTTGCGCGCGCAACACAGCAACCACAATTTGCCTATAAAAAGGACGGGGGCAGTCGGGGGCGTTCCCCCCCCCCCCCGAAAAAAGGAGAACGGGAAGGGAAGAAAATAGATGGAAAAGTGTACAAGGAGGAAAAGGAAAGGAAAGGGATCTTGAAAAAGAGAAAGAGAAAGTGAGAGAGAATTAAAAGAGAAGAAAAAGAAAGGATCGAGGGAAAGGAAAACTATAAGGAAGGGGGGAGAGAAAAAAAAGAGAAAAGAGGAGAGAGAAGGGGTAGGAGGAAAAGAGGGAGAAACTAAAAAAAAAGGAAAGGGAGAGAGCGAGAAGAGAGAAAGGAAGGAAAGATGGGGAAAGAGAGAGTAGCTAGCATTGGCGGCGGAAGCAAAAAAAATTTAGGGAGTGTCCACCTGAAATTTTGGGATGGACACATGTAAAAAATTGGACAAGCGCCCCAGAAAATTTTGACAAGCAAAAAAAAAAAAAAAAAAAAGAAGAAGAAGAAAAAAAAGGTCATCAACCTAAATTTTATGGGGGGGACAACACAATGTTTCAGGGGGGTCCACGTGAATTTAGGGGGGGGGGGACACAGGAAAAAAATTGACAAGCAAAAAAAAAAGGTTATCAAAAAAAATTTAGGGGGGGGACACGTCTCCCCGCTTCCGCCGCCTATGGACTAGCTAGGAAATGGAGCGAAGAAAAGATCGAAGAAAAAGGGCGGGTGAGAGATATTCAATTTTAAAATAGGAAGAGTATAAAGCAAAGCAGGGAAATGGGAAAACAAATAATGATAGGGAGAGAGAGAGGTAAGAGGAGAGGGAAAGAAAAGGAATCAGGTGACGAAGAGAGAGAGAGAGAGAGAGAGAGAGAAATGAGAAGGATCGAGGAAAATGAATAGGTCTGAGAAAACAAATTGAGGGAAAAATTCGAAAAAGAAATTAAAAGAAGAAAAATAAAGGAAAGGGATCGAGAGACGAAAGTACAGAATGAAAACAAAGAAAAGGAGAAGGAAGACGAGTGAAAGTGAGAGAGGATCGAGAGGGAGAAATTAAAAAAAAAAGTGAAATAAAAAGGAAATTTGGAAAAAGGGAAAAAGGCGGGAAGAAATATCACTTAATTTTTGTTTCAACGATATTGTGACACCCTTTTCCAGTTTTTAATGTCGGAATATCAAATAGATTTTAAGCTCGCCATTTTCGTTCCCATCAAAATGTTCGTTATAAACCTACCCTGTGATCATGCATGGAGTCAAACTGTAATTGGAACGAACATTTTTTTGTACGGCATACCATCATGATTTTCAGCTCGCACTTCGCACACTTTAACTGTTTAGGTATAGATACCCATGATCCAGTTCATATACGAAAATTGCTTAGAATGGCAAGTTTTTACGTCGAAATATACAGATTTTTAAGCTCGCACAAATAAAGTACTGAAGTGTAATGTCATCAATTTTCAATTTTTTTTTACTACTTTTGATACCATATTTCGGTTGAGCATGGTGAGATACCTCGATCTGCAACCAAAATTTGGTGGGAATCGGCCCTTGGGGCCTTACACATGCCATCACGCATAGGCAGATCCAGGGGGCCGAGGGGGCACCCCCCCCCCCTATTGGTGGAGCAAAAAAAGAAAATGGGGGGGGGGAGAGGAGAAAGAATTAAAAGTGAATAAAATAAGATGAGGGGAAAGACTTGAAAAATAAAAAGAATCTTTCATGTGACTTTATAAAACACATCCTTCTGCCACTCTTTGTATCTTTCGTCTTCTACATTGGCGGCGGAAGCCAAAAATTTTTAGGGGGACCACCACACAATTTTTTGACAAGCCCCCCCCCCCCCCTCAAAAGAAAGTTACTAACAAAATATTCAGGGGGGGTCGTCCCCCACTTAAAATTTAGGGGGAACACGCCCCCCACCCCCCGCTTCAGCCGCCCAATGTCCTCTACCTGCTTCTTCTCCTTAATTCTCTCTCTTTCATTGCACCCACACGTACAATAAACCACGAACGTACACACCCATACCACACGCTGCCATATACAAACTGATGTTCACATCTTTTATCAAGCTCTCGCTCCCCATGCTCTCTCATACCAACACATGCAGACGCCCGCGTGCACACACGTCACTCACACACCCATCACCCACCCTCCCACACATATACACGAAACAATAGTACTCCTTACTGTCTATCTCTCATATCCTCCAGGAATTATTCTCCTTGAAGTGTTTTCCACACACTCAATACACGTGCATAAAATTACACCAATATTCCATTTACATTTAGGACAAAATAATTTAAGAACTTCATACGCTTATACAATTTGTTTTGATAGCTCATCTAATATGGATTTCGCTTTATTTTGTTCATATTTTTACAATTCTAACAAAATATCGAGTAACACACGCTATCACTTTGAAACCATTTGAGCATTTATGCCTAATATGAATCCACGACACCCCCACCCCTTCTCAATATTTCAGTCTATCAATAATGATATGTGCAAACTATATAATCCAATTAGCGCCTATAATTTTGTATCCAATTGGCCCATATTCTAAACTCCAGGCTAATGGTCAAGTCAATCCCAGCAAAAGATTGAATAGAATAAAAAGAAAACATTCAAATGACGCTTAAAAGATAATTAAATTCGATATGAAATAAGAAATTAATATTACATATTAAAATTTTACTTATTTTTCACAAAACAGTTATAACAACAACTTAGTGACATGTAAATGAGAGAGCAGATAACGTTATTCACTCGATCACTATAATTTCTTCTTATTTTTTTAATTATACAAAAAAAAATTTTACGGATTTGACAATAAGGATCCTCTGGATTGAACGACGGAGTGTTAAGACAATGAATATTTCACACTTCACAGAGTGGAATACAAATTTCTTTTCTAATGACAAATTGGAAGAAACAAAAAGCATTTGATATTTCAAACAATTAAAAAAAACAGAAAAATTGCATAAGTGATGTCCTTGACACTCGCATTTACATATTACTAAGTTGTGCAAATAAATAAATATATTTTATATCCGATTTTGATGAAATTTTCAGTGTTATATATTTGTTTGATATATCTCGTTTCATTCAAATCTACCTTTGGTAGGGTGGCATTTCCAGTTAATTATAGGTCATAGTTGGATCCTGTGCTAAGAAGATGACAAGCTGAAATCGTCAAGTCCTTTTAATTAGATGTGTAATTTCTTTTCTCATGATTTACTGGTAGATAGAGAACTGTTTAATTTACGATTCCCAGATATTAGTTTGACCGCCATAGAAGCTAATAAATTGAACGTGCTCGTGTTTTCTTAATTTTGTGTCCAAATCGGCTATCCATAGTTAACTACCATGACCGCGACTTAAATGAAACACTAAGTACCTTTTTTAGTCTCGTTTTAAGTTTTTATCCATTGTATTAGTTTTTGTTATTTTTTATTTCGCTCTGTAACTTTTAAAAGCGCTTCCTAAAAAGTAATTATTTTTACGTTAGACCAGAGTTTAATTTAAATTAGAGTTTAGAACATACAAGCCACTCTATATACCTAGGTATTTAGATGGAGCTACAGTCCTCAAAATTGAGGATTTTAGTTTAAAAATGTAGGATTTTACTTGCTAGACGAGATAGCCCATAGCATTGGAAATGTATGAATTTAATATTCTTCTTCACCTTCTTCTTCCCCCTCTCCTTCGACGGAATCAACTCCGACCTCTTCATAATCTTTCTCAAGAGCAGCTAAATCTTCACGGGCCTCGGAAAACTCTCCTTCCTCCATACCCTCTCCGACGTACCAATGGACGAAGGCACGCTTGGCGTACATCAGATCGAACTTGTGGTCAAGACGTGCCCATGCTTCGGCGATTGCTGTTGTGTTGCTCAACATGCAGACGGCACGTTGGACCTTGGCAAGGTCACCACCAGGGACCACAGTGGGTGGTTGGTAGTTGATACCGACCTTGAAGCCAGTTGGACACCAGTCAACGAACTGGATTGTACGCTTGGTCTTGATGGTTGCAATGGCAGCATTGACATCCTTTGGGACGACATCACCTCGGTATAGCATGCAACATGACATGTATTTACCATGACGAGGATCGCACTTCACCATCTGGTTGGCGGGCTCGAAGCAAGCGTTGGTGATCTCTGCAACAGTGAGCTGCTCGTGGTATGCCTTCTCGGCAGAAATAACTGGAGCATAGGTAGCCAGTGGAAAATGGATACGAGGATAGGGTACCAAGTTGGTTTGAAACTCTGTTAGATCGACGTTGAGGGCGCCATCGAATCGAAGAGAAGCAGTGATGGAGGAGACGATCTGACCGATGAGGCGGTTCAGGTTGGTGTAGGTGGGACGCTCGATATCGAGGTTACGACGGCAGATATCGTAGATGGCCTCGTTGTCGACCATGAAGGCACAATCGGAATGTTCCAAGGTCGTGTGGGTGGTAAGGATGGAGTTATAGGGCTCGACAACGGCTGTGGAGATCTGTGGAGCTGGATAGACGGCGAACTCAAGCTTGGACTTCTTTCCGTAGTCGACGGAGAGGCGCTCCATGAGCAGGGAGGTAAAGCCAGAGCCGGTGCCACCACCGAAGCTATGGAAGATAAGGAATCCTTGAAGACCTGTGCACTGGTCAGCCAGCTTCCTGATCCTATCAAGGACAATATCAATAAGCTCCTTTCCGACAGTGTAATGCCCACGGGCATAGTTGTTGGCAGCATCCTCTTTTCCGGTGATCAGTTGCTCTGGGTGGAAAAGCTGGCGATAGGTGCCGGTGCGTACCTCATCTGCAAATGGTTGAGATATAATTTTGACAGATAAATACCGCCATCTTTATCTAGTACAGAAAAGAATTAAAAAGGAATGTTTAAATTGTCCTAATGTAAACCAAAAATAATTCATTTTGTAGAGGGCCCTCATCAAATTGAATGGTCTTAACTGTGAATTAGCTTTATCGGGAAAGTGAACCCAATATGCACATTATGAAGGAACAAAGTTCAAGTCTGCACCCTCAATGTAACAATGGTTGTTTGCATGCGGAAATTCTAGTTTGCATCCGAAAAATAATGTGTGAATAACTTTCGTAATCAAAAATGTAATTTGACCCTTTCTAAATTCTATGTAGCTGACTCACCTAACCATTGGCGGCGGAAGCCAAAAAATTTAGGAGGTGTGCACCTGAAATTTTGGGATGGACACATGTAAAAAAAATGGACAAGCGCCCCCCCCCCCAAAAAAAAAGGTCATCAACCTAAATTTAAGGGGGACAACACACGTTTCAGGGGGGGGTCCACGTGGATTTAGGGGGGGTGCAGGAAAAAAAGTTGACAAGCAAAAAGTCCCCCCCCCCCGCTTCCGCCGCCTATGCACCTAACTGCACCCTCAAAAGAGCAAAACAAAGTTGGTATCAAAAGGGGAAATGTTGAATTCGCTATTTCAAATTTAAGGAGAATATTAATGGATCAAGAATTGAAAGAAAAGGTACAGTATAATTATTTAGCAACACGACATACGTTATACCGTATATTTAACACAAGCTTATATCAGCGAATTGAATACAATACGCTGCATAATTATAAAAAATATATTCTCACATATGAAACGAATCCCCCCCCCCCAAAAAAAAAACCAGTGAGGAAAGATATGACAGAAAATGTGAATAATCTTACCGACAACAGTTGGTTCAAGATCGACAAAGACGGCCCGAGGAACGTGCTTCCCAGCCCCAGTCTCACTGAAGAAGGTGTTGAAGGAGTCATCACCACCTCCGATGGTCTTGTCTGAGGGCATCTGACCATCAGGCTGGATGCCGTGCTCAAGGCAGTACAACTCCCAGCAGGCATTACCGATCTGGACTCCGGCTTGACCGACGTGGATAGAGATACATTCACGCTGTAAAGAATATTAGATATCCGTTGTAAATATTTGTCTTTTTAGATTGATTTTAAAATCGTGAATGATGATGAATATCAAAATGGCAACCTATTCTCTTTTCCGAGCTATGAGTAAATAATTACGCTCCATTTCCTATTACTTAGTAATACACCAACGTTGAAATAAATCAAATCCGGATCTTAATCGTTCCCAGTATTTATGGAAATACAAATGGTCATCTTGAATATGGGAGTTTATTGCTTTCAGTTATTAAATTCAAAGTGTCTTTATTTACCCTTACGAAAAATGTCTAAATGAACTTTTTTGCCCCTCATACTACGCTAATATATCCTATCCCCTTATATAAAATCATCTGTCTCTGGTTAAAGGAAGCAACATTAATATACAAAATGCAATGTATAACCATGAAAAATAATTTAATATCATAATGGAATATAAAAAAGCATTAACCCCCCAAAGTCAAGGATTAACACATGTTTATTTCTATTTTGCTTCCCAGGCATATCAATTATTATAAACCCGACCACTATCCGATCAAACTAGGTTAGCTTGTTTTTATTTTTTTAATGTAAAGAAAAGTAAAAAGAAAATACGTCACTTAAATATATTCATTTTATATTCTTAGCCAAAGTACTACGGACATCTTTTTTGCAATTTTTCAAACCATGAAAGAAACATAATTAAGATAGTATCTGTAGTGCTATGACCTTTTCCAAAATGCTTTAGCAATTTCGTACATTATTTTATTCCACCTGGATGGTATAAGCTGATTAGTAAGGCTATAAACAATAAATGCAAATTTGTCGGCGGAATGATTTATTGATCTCATAAAGAATGTTTCCGTCGATAGGCACGCCACGGCACGCTATCAACGGAAACAACGCAGCGGCGTTCGGGCATCATCACCATGTTTGGTTACTATGGCAATGCCATAAGATATCACACCTTCTACGGATGTTGATTGATAACTTTGTTATTGTTTGAAATGCAAAATTCAATTTATCAGGCTATTAAGTTAAAGCCAGAGAGAGATAGAGAGGGAGAGAAGGGGAGAGTGTGTGTGTTTTTCTGTTTGTTAGGGTAGGTGTGCGCGGATTAAAAATAGAGGGGCAAAGAGAAATAGTAAGTTGCGGAAAAGCCGAGAGAGATAGGGACAGATGAGAGGAATTAGGCGAAAAGGGAGTAAAAATTGAAGATAGAACGAAAATGAAAGAAAATGTGTGCGCGCGTTATTAGGTAGCCACAAAATGCATAACATACGATGTGTGTGTGTGTGTGTATGTTAGTAAGGGTGTGCGTGGGGGAGAGAGGCAAAGATCGAGAGATAGGTATATACGGAAAAGCGGAGAGAGAGGAACAAATGAGAGGCAAAAATGGTGTAAAAATGAAGGATGGAGGGAAAGAGTGTGCGAGAGAGAGAATGTGTGGGTGTGTGTGTGTGTTATTAGTTAGACACAAAAGGTGTACATTATATCATTTCTAAGACTATGATGTGTGTACGTGTATCTATTAGTCTATTTGTTTGTTAAAGTGTGCGTTGTAGAGAGATAGAGAGAGTAAGATAAGGAAAAGCAAAAGACTATATCCTAAAATACATATCTTTTTATCTGGTTTTATACGGAAAATACACGTCCCCCTTTTACGTGTTAACACGCTGATGATATCGTAAGAAAATGTTTCTTTTTCTATTCCATTTATTAACTCGGGTAAAAATTTAAATCATCTAATATATTTCTGTTCAAATTTTCAATCCATTATACGGCAAATAAAAACGGAATTTTAATTAAAATTATGAAAATAAAACAAACTTACCATGTTTGAAGATTTGTTGTTGAAGATGACAAAAATGCTAAGAAAATAAATTAAACAGGTGTATTGCTCCGAGGACGTCTGATGCGTAGCTCGAGCAATTCCCAAATGTGACGGTTTATCATGTCGGCCGTGTATTCATAATTCATGTTTTGTTTACTAATGTTAAGCAGTCAGCAAATGATGAATGTGTTACAAGCTAGCCACAAAGGGTGCATAACGTTTCCATGGTAGCTATCATGATCTGCGATAATGGTTGCTTACAGTCACCTACCAACACAGAGAATCATTTCAGGCGTCGATGAACCCTCGAGTAAGGGTGGATTCAGAATTTTCCAGAGGGTCCCCCCCCCGAAAGTAGGGGTCATGGCCCACTTGCCACCCCACCCTTGATCTGCAGCTTCTGCCGTCATTAAAGGTCAAGTCCACCTCAGAAAAATGTTGATTTTAATCAATAGAGAAAAATCAGACACGCAATATGCTGAAAATTTTATCAAAATCGGATGTGAAATAAAAAAAAATATGACATTTTAAAGGTCCGCTTATTTTTCTCAAAATAGTTATATACACAATTTAGTCACATGCAAATGAGAGAATAGATGATGTCACTCACTATTTCTTTTTTTTTTCTTTTTTTTAATTATACATCTTTTCAATTTTTACAGATTTGACAATAAGGACAAACTTGACTGATCCATAAAATGTTAAACAATGGTAATTCCACATGTTCATGGAGAAATAAAACATTAATTCACAGTAGACAATAGAGAGAAAATTATAATATTTCATATTTCCTATAATAAAATACAAAAAAATTGTGAGTGATGTCATCAGTTCCCTCATTTGCATACCGACCGCGATGTGCATAGAACTGTTTTGCGAAACTTGAACATATCATAACTTTCTTGTTTCACATCTGATTTTTATGGAATTTTCAGCATTATGCTTGTTGTATTTTTCTCTTTTTATTCAAATCAGCTTTTTGTTGGGTTGGACTTGTCTTTTAATAAAGATAAGGTTTCGGGTGACAAAAAGATTTGAGAAAAAGTGCTGTGGAATAATAATTATGGTAAGGGGTCACCAGGGCACTTTGATTAGGGGCAAAGACGGCTTAGAAACGTCATCATATTTTTCTCAATAAATTCATTACTAGGTAACGATACACATATCTCTCCTCTTTACTCAATTTCTTAGTTTTTCCCCCTCTTTCTCCGCATTTTTTTGCCTCACCCACTGAAAAAGACATAGAAGAGTAATCACCCTGCGTGGCCCTTATACCCTGATAATAATGATAGTAATATCCTATAGATCCTGTAATTGCATCATCAACGTGGTCTGTTTTTTATTTGAAGGGTATGTATGAGCAACCTACAATTATGTTAATATACTTTTAATTTTCCCGTCTTCTCCTCTTTGTATATGCGCTACCAGTTCATGTGGCTATACAGAGGCATGATAATTATTACAAATATTGCGCTTTTATCATTTTTATACAGGGATATCAAGGGAACAACATCTCTAAGCACTTAACGAATGTTATATTTCCACGTGACTGTGTATATATGATTCTGGCATGCCAACACACATTATAAGCACATTATCCACTCCCTGTGGAGTGTTTCATCAACAGTTTCCAACTCAATGACTCGGCATCCTACATGTATACCTAACAGGTACTCATTTGTCAGCTGGGCGGAGAGTAGCAAAGTTAATGGTCGGCCACGGTGGGATTCGAACACACGTCCCTCTGATTACAAGGCAAGAGTCAAAACCACTGTATCAAGGTGATTCCCCCTTTTCATTTAGTCTATATTTTACTTTATAATTTAGTTTTTCTTCAAAAGACATCAAAGAATTTCAAGCCGTACTTTACCTCAACATTAATTTTTTTTATTTTATTGACGTTACACTGGATTTTGAAATTTTCTTTAACGGTTTATTCCTGCTACGTCTAATCTTTCGGAGGTAACTCACGTTTTGGTGAACTTTACTACATTTTTAGTTTGCATGCTGACAAAAATTAGTCATAATCCCACCTTTCCTCCTATCACACATAATATTACAGAATGAATCTTATGATGCTACCATGGCTGCAGTCACATTGATAAAACAGGACCCAGACCGACAAAAGCTATAACGTTATTGCCATTGACTTATCATCGGTCGATCTGTCCATGTATCAATGGTGTGACTGTAACACATCCCTTGCTTGTACTGTTATAAACCAACCCTTCAATTCTCACGCGTCGTTGATTCCTTTCATGAAGCAAAAAGATTAATATCTATAGAGAGAAGGTTCATGAATTTCAACTTATTGCCTGGGTCATGCAGTTTGTATGCAGTTGCATGGTTACTTTTGAAGCTCCTTGGTTACGTGATAGTTGTTTCATTCTCTCACACGAAGTCCCACATGCAGTGGCGTGTTGAGCCAGAAATACGGAGGGGAATAGACTACATGGCATATCTGGCTAAATTTCTCACAAGCTGTGGCGAACGAAGCGCGCGTTAATTTGTTTAAACTTTTAAATGTAAAGATCTAATTTCGTAAAAAGATTTTGACATAATATTCAGATAATGATATGTTTTATTCCTTTTTCTTTCCTATTTTTATCTCTCTCTCTCTCAGGGGCCGCGGAACCGGGGGGGGGGGCAAAAATGACCATACGATTGGGATTTTTGCATGGTCAGCCCCCTCACTTTTGGCTCAGCCCCCCCCCCCCCACTTTAAAAACCATTCCGCGCCCCCTGTCTCTCTTTTTCTTAGTCTTGAAAATATGTACGCCAGTGCGAGGTCCTGTAACAAAGTTTCAATTTGGGGGCTGTCAATACAAGCCGGACCCGAAACAAATAATCATTCTTCGATTTCAGAATACCCCCAAATACTTGTATCTTGCTGTGTTCTCTCTTACCTGAGTAATGTCCAAATATTTGAATTTCGTGAGAGGGGGGAGGGGGGAAGGTACACGGCCATAGGTTTTTTTTTTGCTTGTCAATTTTTTTCCAACGTCCCCCCTAAAGTCACGTGGACCCCCTTGAAACGTGTGTTGTCCCCCCTGAAATTTAGGTTGATAACCTTTTTTGGGGGGGGGTGGCGCTTGTCCAATTTTTTACCTGTGTCCATCCCAAAATTTCAGGTGGACGCCCCCTAATTTTTTTGGCTTCCGCCGCCAATGTACACAGCGCCGCAATCTATAAGCCAGTGCCCTTCAAAATCTAGTATCCAATGATATGTTCTCTTTTTAAAATTCGTTTACTGATCATGAATTGGACAGTGTGGAAAATTATTATTAAAAAAAAGTCACCCCGGCTTTGTCCCATTTTCTTCCGATTGAATCAGTCCCTTTGTATGTAACCCATATATATTAAATTTATTGTTACATAAATTAATAGTTCCCTTTTCCGCCCAAAATTAAATCCCACACACACTCACTCGTAAGCATCATCCAACTGACACATTTTGAAGTCATTAACATACACACAGACACACACACACACCCCTACCCACCCCAGCCACAAAAGCAAACATGCTCTCTCACACACACACACTCTCTCTCTCTCGTCGCCCTACACACGTCCCACACTCTAAAAAAAGAAATGTTAACTAAACATTTGAAAGGTTGGTGTCCTGAGTGACAACATTTTCTTAATGTTGCATTTACTACTTTGGTTCTACCCAATACTTAAAATGTCGGATTCAGCTTTATACAAGGTTGGATGTAACATTTGGAAGAGGTTGTCACTCCTCCAACCTTTCAAATGTTGATTTAACATTCGAATTTTTAGAGTGCACCCTCGCACACACCTTAATCTCGGTCTTCACGCACAACAACACACACCCCCACACTAACTTCCTCTCCCACATCCTCCCACCCACTTCTCTTCCTCATCCTATCAAAACCATGAAATCTTCACACTCTTTCGAACTATGCTGTAATTTTTTTTTTTAATTGAAGTGAAAATCAATCAATCTCCCCCGTCTCTTTCTCCTATACTTAACCTCTGACCTACCCACACATTGCAACACACACACACCCTCGTCTTCACTTCTATTTTCACGCTTATTCTCTCTCTCTCTCCTCCCTCCCCCCCCCCCCTCCATCTTTCATTTCCGAGCACATAGACAAAATCCATTTCAGACACACATATCGAGGCTTCCCCACCTCTCTCTCTCTCCCCCTCTCTTTCTCACTCGTGCTCTCTCTCTCTCTCTCTACACGTGTATGTATATCTTTTTTAACTCCATCACACTCTTTACATTAAAAAGGTAACTGAACTTGCAAATCATGTGTTCAGGTTAAAATTATATTATTTTATTGCATTTGATACCTGGAAATATTCATATAAATTCTTTTATTCTGCCCTTCTGGATCTTATTTCACTTAACCCTTAAAACTCATTTTATGCAAAATACTTTACTGATTTAATTGTTTGTAAAGCGATAGGTAAGCCCACTGCTTTATTGAATCACTGACATAAGAAATATTGATTTCTATTATTGAGTTTACAAACAATTCTGTATTAAAGTATCTGTAATGTAATTAAAATTCGTCAGAAGCACGAAAATTACCAGGTCGGAGTACTTTTGTTTGTAACGAGGTCTGCATACAAACTTGACTAGTGTTGCCATTTGGGGATCTCCATCTCCAAATTTTCAAAATTTGGGGATTTTGAGAAGCCTTTGGGGATGGAAAAAAAAATATTTGGGGATTAAAATAAATTTGGGGATTTTTCATGCAGTTTAGGGGATTTTTGGAAAGTATTGATGAAAAGCACCAAGATTCGTTATTTTTCATTAATATGATGCTAAAATATAGAGATATCTCTCTCTCTTATGCTAAAATACGTAGATCAATCGCAATTCAACCGATGAATTCATTACATTGAACTTTTATTGGTTGAAAATATACGGTAAATGGTGGGGTTTCCAATCTACTTTGCATCGAAACCTAAAAAAAAATATGCTGTGTATGGTATGAACAAATGAACACATATTAACTAATTTTGGGCAATAACCATGATAAATATCCTCACTTTTTTATAAATTATTGTGATTTTAAAAATTGGGGGATTTAGGGTCCAATTTGGGAAGTTTTCGAGTGCCATTTGGGGATTTTTTTCAGCTCAGACCTGGCAACACTGAACGTGACCCACAAATTGGAGTTGTACTAAATGAAGAAACAGGTTATAACGATGTTGTGTTAAAAAACAAAAATATTCATCAAACTAAGAATAGATGATGAGATCTCTATCTAGTACTCATCCCCTTCCTCTTCCTCGCCCTCTGCATCGACGGAATCAACTCCAACCTCTTCATAATCTTTCTCAAGAGCAGCTAAATCTTCACGGGCCTCGGAGAACTCTCCTTCTTCCATACCCTCTCCGACGTACCAATGGACGAAAGCACGCTTGGCGTACATCAGATCGAACTTGTGGTCAAGACGGGCCCAGGCTTCGGCGATTGCTGTTGTGTTGCTCAACATGCAGACGGCTCGCTGGACCTTGGCAAGGTCACCACCAGGAACGACAGTGGGTGGTTGGTAGTTGATACCGACCTTGAAGCCAGTTGGACACCAGTCAACGAACTGGATTGTACGCTTGGTCTTGATGGTTGCAATGGCAGCATTGACATCCTTTGGGACGACATCGCCTCGGTACAGCATGCAACATGACATGTATTTACCATGACGAGGATCGCACTTCACCATCTGGTTGGCGGGCTCGAAGCAAGCGTTGGTGATCTCTGCAACAGTGAGCTGCTCGTGGTATGCCTTCTCGGCAGAAATAACTGGAGCATAGGTAGCCAGAGGAAAATGGATACGCGGATAGGGTACCAAGTTGGTTTGAAACTCTGTCAGATCGACGTTGAGGGCGCCATCGAATCGCAGAGAAGCAGTGATGGAGGAGACGATCTGACCGATGAGGCGGTTCAGGTTGGTGTAGGTGGGACGTTCGATGTCGAGGTTACGACGACAGATATCGTAGATGGCCTCGTTATCGACCATGAAGGCACAATCGGAATGTTCCAAGGTCGTGTGAGTGGTAAGGATGGAGTTGTAAGGCTCGACAACGGCTGTGGAGATCTGTGGAGCTGGATAGACGGCGAACTCAAGCTTGGACTTCTTTCCGTAGTCGACGGAGAGACGCTCCATTAGCAGGGAGGTAAAGCCAGAGCCGGTGCCACCACCGAAGCTATGGAAGATGAGGAATCCTTGAAGACCTGTACACTGGTCAGCTAGCTTCCTGATCCTGTCGAGGACAATATCAATGAGCTCCTTTCCGACAGTGTAATGCCCACGGGCATAGTTGTTGGCAGCATCCTCTTTTCCGGTGATCAGTTGCTCTGGATGGAAAAGCTGGCGATAGGTGCCGGTGCGTACCTCATCTGAAATGGTAGAGATGTGGTATTTCATGGATATATAGATTCGATCATCTTATACTTGCTCAAAACCAACATGTTTCCAGCACCCAAACGACGTTAAATGAATTATGCAACGTACGACTTGATTCCGTGTACTTCAAATATTTGAATTATCCTTAAGTAAACCAAAAAAAATTCAATTAGGAATGATTCGTCATAATATGGAATGGTCTTTGATGTGACCTATCTTTGCCGGGAATGCGAGCCAAAATGCAATCATTATCAATAAAGTTCAAATTTGCACCATTAATGCAACAATATAATTATTTTCAATTGTTGGTGCAATCTTGCACCCTTCATTATGAATAAAAAAGAGTGTGCAAAAATTACTTCGTTTTCTTGTTCGCACTCAGAAATTCTAGTTTGCATCCTATAAGATGCAAATAGTTTTCAAAAAGGCATTTGTGTATTGCTATTTTCAAACGATAGGTTGTTAACTGCACCGCCAAAAATCATAGTTCTTCATATGGTTAAAGTTCCGAAAACAGTATCATTACTTCAGTTGCACGCCATAAATCAACATAAATTCATGTTAAGTGTATTGGTTTGAACATGCCGGAGATAAATTGATAGGCCTATTCCTACATCTGAAATGAAACCCCAACCCATAAAAAGAAATGAACGAAAAGTTGTTTAACTGTTCTTACCGACAACAGTTGGTTCGAGATCGACAAAGACGGCCCGAGGAACGTGCTTGCCAGCTCCAGTCTCACTGAAGAAGGTGTTGAAGGAGTCATCACCACCTCCGATGGTCTTGTCTGAGGGCATCTGACCATCAGGCTGGATGCCGTGCTCAAGGCAGTACAACTCCCAGCAGGCATTACCGATCTGGACTCCGGCTTGACCAACGTGGATAGAGATACATTCACGCTGTAATAGATATAAAATATCTGTTTTAGATATCTGTGTTTTTTTTTATATAGATTGATTTCGAAATCATGGATGATGATGAATATCAAAATGGCAGCCTACTCTTTAAGAAAACCATATGGCAAATATGTTTCACTTCCAGTTATTACATATCTGAAATCCCTTGGATCTCAGTCCGTTTCCACAAATAGAAACGGACCATGATCTTCAACGACATACCGTGGGAAGTTTTTGGTCTTCAAGCAGTTACTTTCAAAGTTTCTTTGCTTACCCTTATAAATATCTCGTTACTATTTCTGCCTCTCGCACTCCGTTAAAAGTTCAGTTATTCGAAATTGGGCATTTGTTATCTTCTCATACAGGTTATGTGATCGTGTGTAATCGGTGAAATATATACATAATGGAATTTACAAATAGAAAAATTAAGTTTAACAAAATAATGGAATATCAACTGAAAAGAAAATAAACTAGGATTAAGGATTAATGCCTGTTTAATCACAATTTCTACCATGTCTATGTTTGTTGTTGTTGTTCTCAGATGTAGGCCTACTCGTCGTCATGTCAAAAGTCGATTGCTTTAACATGTTTAAGATCAAGCTGATTTGCATTTTTTTCTTGGGAGATGTATAGTCAACTAGTTTGAATAAAATCGACAGTTGCGTGAATATATAGGCCCTATTCATTATAATTTCTAACGAGTAATAAAACGTACATTTAGCAAATTTGGATACAAGTTAAAAAAAAATGTTATCTTTAAAGTGTACTATAATTATGATCGCACAAATAACCATAATGATATTGGTTCGAGGATCGTTACATCTTTATCTTTCATGGTATAAAGCTGATTAATAAAGCTATAAATAACAGGTGCAGAATTGTCGTCTGAATGATTTATCGATCTCATAATAAAGGTTTCCGTTAATAGGCACGCCATTGCGTTGGCTACCAACAACATGCGATGATGGTTACCATGGCAACGGCATTAAACATCACACCTTATTCGGATCTTGATAGAGATGAGCCAGAGGGGGAGGGGAGGATGGAAGAGAGAGAGAGGGAGGGGAGAGAGAGGGAGATACATAGTTAGATAGATAGATAGGGAGATAGATAGACAGATATAATGTAAAAAGAGAGGGGAGGGTGAGGTGTGATGGGAGTGTGATCGATAGAAGTAAGGATTTGTTAGGGGTGCGTTCGTGAGTGTTTGTGTGCAAGAGCGTTAGCTAGTTAGAGAGAGAGGGAAAGAGAGAGGGGGAGGTGGGGAGAGAGAAGAAAGGAAGATATGGAGAATATGGGAGAGAGGGATGACACGAAGGGAGAAAGGAACAGGAAAGAGTGAAAAAGGAAAATGAGATATGAAAAAGAAGGGAGATGGAATGGAGGGACAGATAGAGAGAGAAAGTGTGTGTGCGTAAGGGTGTTTATTAGTTTGTGGGATGTGAGTGAGAGTGGGAGATAAAGAAAAAGAAGGAAAGGAGAGTGACAGAGACTGTTGGATCAAATGCATTTTTTTTTACTGATTTTCTAAAATATCATTTTCTATTTAATTTCCAGAGTTCCCAAATGTAAAAGCTCATATCATCACTATGTTGTAAAAAGATAATCTAATATACTTCTGCTCAAAATGTTGATCCAACCTAAGCATGGAAGAAATATCAATGTAGATTATATAAATAAAACAAACTTACCATGATTGAAGATTTGTTGTTGAAGGCGGTACAAGTACTTAAAGAAGGTAGGCTTATTGCTCCGAGGACGTCTGATGCGTAGCGCAAGCAATTACCAAATGTGACGGTTTATCATGTCGGCCGTGTATTCATAATTCATATCTTGTTTACTAATATTCAGCAGTCAGTAACTGGTGAATGTGTTGCTAGCTAGCCACAAAGGGTGCATAACGTTTCCATGGTAGCTATTATGATCTGCAATAATGGATGCTCATTGTCACTTACCAACGGATCGAGAGAATCATTTCAGGCGTAGCATGCAGTGTAGGGATTGGTCTGGGTTTTATCAGAGGGCATACAAGAAGGGGGGGGGAAGTAAATGGGAAGAAAAAAATGGGGGGAATTTTCTAGGGACTAGCTAGGCCCACTCGCCCCTCCCTCTTGATCCACAACAACCGTCAGTAATAATGACTGGGGGCTGCCAAGGTGTAAGTTTTGGAATGATAAAGATGGAGTTGTATATTGGGGTCGATTATTTTGAATGGCCATTTTAATGTTTTCTTTTTGTCAAACGGAAGTTTACAATATATTTTTCATTAATCAATTTATTTATTTATTAATTAATCATTTATTTATTCATTCATTTATCTATTTATTTATTTTTTTTATTTATAGATTGATTTATTTATTTGTTTATTATCTATTAAAATATCATTTTACAGGATAACATGCTCAGATTGACTGGGTTTTCTTTAGTATTGTCATGTTAACATAAGATAAGAATGAGAACAATAGATACATAAAGGAGTACTTAGGTTCTACAAATATCATGAATTCAATACATGAAAATCAGAAAAATCACTGGTACAAAAGCGTCAAAAATAACTCACAAAAATATATGAGGAATCGGTGAAATGAGAAAAGTTATCTTAGACAACAAACTTACAGGGTAACAGAGTTTATGCGTCAATTCTATCCAATTTGCATGATTTAGGCATGTGGCAGGAGAATCAGTGGCTACTAGATCTAGAGCCAAGCCCTTCCCCTTCCTTTATTAGTCCCCAAGACTTTATTCGGTTTAAAATAATGTTTAAGGTTGAGCCACGAAAAAAAAAGAAATCACGATTATGACCATCATTATTAAACACGACGTTCTGGTAGTCGACCACCTATGCAATCGTCATTATGATTAATACAACTCACTGGTAACCAAGACTGACCCCCCCACTGACATGCCCGACTCGGGGCATGCCCCCCCCCCTTGCTTCGTGCGTGTTTGAAGTGCTATGTTGCTAAGCGGTACATTGCCATGCGTCGCTGAATCCTTTCAAAAATTACAATGGGTGATAGTTCTAAAGAATATCAATTTCAAATTGTCTATGGGATCAAAAGTTCATACGACATGCATTAGATGCATTTTAAAAAAAAAAACCCATTGCGAACGCCAAATTTGACTAGACACAACAGTTGCACTCAACTTACCACTTATCTATTCATTTTTATAGTAGTTTTTAAAATTTACAATATCAGTGGTTCACAGGAAATTGGAGTGGAGGACCGCATCTACAGATGTGGGACAAAACATTTTGATTTTAGACTCTGTTCCCGGAATAACTGGCGTATGGATTCACTCATTGCAGCCATGTCTCATTTTGGCGCAAATCGAACTTTACATCACAAATGATTCATAGCATTCATGGATCAGCACCACAACAATAGACGTTGTGATGTACAGCCTTCCATTTATCAATTAGTACAGACCAAGTAGGTCTTCATACGCTCATCCACTTCTGGCTACCTTGTTTCTAAAAAATACATGCCCCACTCTGCGGAAAAGCCTTCCTGAAGACATCAAAAATGTACCTCTGTCGAGACTTTTAAAAATCTTCTCAAAACTCTTTTATTTAATTAATAGCTCTTTGTTCACTTTGAACACTCTACAGAGTGGATTTGATGCTTTATAAATCATATTATTGTTATTATTATTATTTTATTATTAATATCATTATTATTAATAATCTAAAAAAAATTATTCTGGTTACTCAAGCGTTAACACGTACCACATAAATATGGCATCAAACTATTCGGGAGAAGATACTCTTTTAGGCTATATATAATAATTATGTGCTCATGACACATTTCTTTCTTCAAATAAGGGATTTGTGACGAGTCATTTTTTTCACACACACGGTATGCGATGTTTGGAAAGTTTCAAATAGCCAGATGAACACGGCAACATATAGTGTTCATGGTGTGTTCACAGTCTTTGCACATAGTAGAATATGTGAAGGTACACTGCAAAAACTCTCGTGTTGATTTAACACCAGCCCGGAGTCTATAATATGTCCACACCGGAGAAGTCTTAAACAACAACAGTTTCGTTTTGTCTTACACCAGAAAGGTGGTTATACATCACCAATTAGTATTAAAACAGCGTTGGTTTGATTCCAAACTGGTGTTGTTTCAATACTTATAAATACTTATAAAGATTCCGGGCTGGTGTTACATCAACACCGGAGATTTTGGAGTGTATAATTCACACCGTTATAATGTTAAAATCAGTCCGTGTAAAGATAATTTCACACTGTCTGTGGAAACCTCTACAGTGTAAAAGCTCACTGTGTGTTCATTTTATGGACTATATGAGGGCGTCGTGTTCTAGTGGTTTAATGAATCTCGTATTTCAATCTGAGGGACATAGGTTCGATTCCATACTATGCATAATAATAATAATTGTCATTTATATAGCGCTTTATCAATCTACGACTATTCAAAGCGCCTCACAATTATTATTACCCAGTCACTGGATTCATAGCATTCCAAGCAGCCTGCATGGTGTATTTTCCTTTAGCAAGACCTTTGTCCACATTGTGCTGCACTCAACACAAGCAGGCAATGTGAATTATGCGAACTTGTGATTCACACTTTTCATATATTCTTTAAAACCGTTGAACCGACACCAAATACTACAGTTACATCAGGGACTTGGAGTTAGACCCTGGTTACACCAACAAAACCATCTCTAACCCGCCCAGGCGGAATGTCATTGGTAATATATGGACCCCGACGAAAAACAGCATGTGCTGATAGGGTGTTCCATCCCACAAGTAGTAAATAAATAAATATATATATATATATATATATATATATATATATATATATATATATATATATATATATATATATAATTTATATTATGGTAAAGGCTTTAGTGGAACTGTGTCAGTTACAACACTGTGACTGTGTCATTGCTGATGATGACAATCCTTCTCCTGGAAGAAGAAGAAGTTGTGTTTGTTGTAATTTGGTAGTGCATCATATTTTTTAGAATTATATTCTGCTATCATTTTTTCTCTTTGATTCATGCCAAAAAAAGCTTTTGGTATGTTATGTTTGTTCTGATATGGAAAAATGTATTATACGAAATGATATGAAAGCAGAAGCCTTGGTATGTGGAGGAGCCGTGGTGTAGTGGTTCTGACTCTCGCCTTGTACACAGAGGGTCGTGTATTCGAATCCCACCATGGCCTGGTGTCCTTTGGCAAGGCGTTTATCCACACTTTGCCACTCTCGACCCAGGTGCTAAATGGGTACCCGGTAGGATGTGAAAATCAGTGTAGCTTGTCCAGTACTGTGTGCACCTCACCGGCGACTGGCTGGAATACTCCCCAGGGAGTGGAGGATGTGCATACATTGTGTGCAGGAATGACTGATTGAATCCGATGACCGGTGTAATAATGTATCTGTAAAGCGCTTAGACACGTCGTTCCAATGTATCAAGCGCTATATAAAAGCGGATTATTATTATTATTGTTAGAAGAAAACAATCAAATCAAATTCATATACCCTGTCCCTCTCATTAAAACTGTGTGCTACTGAGGACATCTGGGGCCCGAAACGTAAAGCTAATTAAGCAACCATCATAAAAAAAATTTCACGTTTGGTTGCATTGGCTACAATGCACAATTAAAGGGGAATCCAACTCAAATAAAAACTTGTTTTTATAAGGAAAAGAAAAATCAGACAAGTTGATAGGTGAAAGTTTGAACAATATTGGACAAACAAAAAGAAAGATATGATTTTTTAAAAGTTGTAAATATTGGTAATCACTATAACCATGGAGATTTCAAATTGGCCGCATATGGGATGTCATAGTGATGTAAGGCAAGGACTACTCTTCCATGTACTCCAATACATATTATGGCTAAAATGTCATTTTTCCCAAAAGTTTTATTTCAAATTATATTTTTCTTTCATGAGGACATAAAACAATATACTACATGGGTTATATTTAGATTACTGCCCCAGGGGAATGGGTACTTAGGAGAAAACCACATATCCCTGATAATAAAGTACATGGCCTATGGGAAAGTTGTCCTTGCCCCTTGTCATAATTTACTTACCCAGTTGCCAATTTGAAATCTACATAGTATTAGTGATCTCAATTTTAAAACAGCTATAACTTTCTTATTGCTTGTCCAATTTCTTTCAAACTTTCACCAATCGTGGAAATCAAGCGTACGATTAATCGCCAACCGTTTTATTACTGGACCCTGATGTTACAGTAAATCTCAATTGAAAAACGCCCTCTTATGCAGCCTTCTCCAACAATCTAAGATATAGCCGTTTTTTGCAAGCCACAGACGTATACAGGCGGAGGGGGGGGGGGCGCCTTGGAGACCATGAACATTGTTTTTACAATTAAGAAAAAAAGAGAAGGGAAAAAGGAAAATTGATGAAATGTGATACAGTACTATAGTTTCTGAATAAAATGTCAAAATCTAGGTCACAAAATAAGAACTTTTGCTAAAAAGGTCAAAATTGTTGTTCCCTCTTTTCGCTCTCTCGCAGCTTTAATGAATTTTGCCTCAACGTCGTGCCCGCCCCTTAACATTATTGGTTCATTACGCCAGCTCTAGCTAATCTTTAATACATTGCAACTGATCATGGTCAAATCCCGAAAAACGTCACCATCAGTACTCGATCCTCGAACCTCGATCTGCATTCATTTGTAACTTCCCCACATAGCCCCCCCCCCCACAATGTTGATATTGATCTGCTCGATTTGACAAAAAGATTTCACTTGCGGAACTTTAAATGAAGTTCTACGAGGTATCGGATGGAGCGCTCCCTGCTCACGTTTGGGAATACAATTTGTTTGTACTCCTGAGACGCCCTCAAATGCGCCTCGAGCGGGCTTGTCTGGTTAACGTACTAATTAATACATAGTCCGGCAGCCCAGGAGGTTTATTCAACCGAAAGCCGGACAAGCAAATGACCCCATAGCTGAATGGCATGGACCTTGAAGTTTACAAAAATGCATTGCTGCCGGGTTCTATGCGTGGTCTTCCCTCCGAAATGACGTAATATATGACGTCACTACAAAATGGCCCTATTTCACCATTTTTCAGACATTGTACACATAGCATGAAGTCAAGGGAGAATATCTCAGCCAAATCATGCTTGTTTTGTATGAAACTTTCACAATGTATTGTTCGAGTAGTGCACAAGAGATATACAAAATTTCACGAACAGAAATTATTGTTTACATATGCAAATTACGTAATGAAATTTGCATGTCATTAGTTTTGGAGATTTCTCGCATAAAAAATTGTCAAAAATCGATTTAGAAATTTATTTTCTTTTGTAGTGTACTTTATTTGATATTTTTTCTCTCAAGCATAATATCATTGTCTTTATCTATATCTCTACTTTAAGAAAATATATAACAGTAATTGAAAAAGACATTATAGACTGTGATTTCAGCCCCCTTTCCAATATGGTGCGCACGTAGAAATCGTGCGTTTTGGGCCTATTTTCACCATATGGCTGACGTGTGCGAACGATATGCCTACTTTATTGATGTTTCCTGCATTTTGCATGATATTAAATCTTCCAAACAACATATTTTCTTCTTCATTATGTCTCTGGTGATCAATCAATGATTTCAGCAAAAATTGATTGCCCACTGGGCAGTCTATAGGCTACGTTTTCAGCCTAGTTTTCAACAACGAACCTATACAATGTAAGACTGCATCGTTGTAGTCGAGTCGGATAAGAGGTTCCTGTGTACCATCAAAATACTTTTCACTCAATTTTTCAATCAACGTTTTGGTATTTGTCTAAACTGTCTCGTTAATGAATCTTGATGTTCCCTTCCCAAAATCGTGTCCAACGGGGTTCAAAATTGATATCTTTGGCGGCCCTCTTGGACTTTTTTAAAATGAAAATCAATTATTTTCATATTTTATTGCACAGAGTCTGACAATGGGACAATCTTTTAATCAACAACTATTTCAAAATATCAGCATTCGACACGAAAGAGGATATAATATACCGATAATACTGTAACGCTTCATGACAATATGTATGTCTTTATTTGCTTAGTTAAAGGGCAAATACCATTATTACCCATTTATTGGAAAATATGCCACTTTGGAGCCCATATTAAGGCAAAAAACGTTTCTGATATGGAATAAAGCCACTTTCATTCTTTTTAAACTACATGGAGATAAGAAGGGTAGAGTTTCCTCTATCTGCTACTAGCATACTGAAGCATACCCCTTCAGGAAGCGTCGAAATCACCCACCCTTTTTCATATTTTACCTATTTGTGGGAAAATATGCTTTTTCAAGCCCCATTGAGGCAAAAAGTGTTGCTGCTATGTAGTAAAACTACTTTTATTGCTTTTAAACTATATGGAGACGAAAGAGTAGAGTTTCCTCTATCTGCTGCATATAAAGAGGTGTTGGCATATTGGAACATACCCCCCTTATGGGGTCGCCGAAATCACCTACCCTTTTCCATATTTACCTATTTATGGGAAAATATGCTATTTTCGAGCCCCCATTGAGGCAAAAGGTGTTTCTGCTATGTAGTAAAACTACTCTTAGTGCTTTTAAACTATATGGAGACGAGAGAGTAGAGTTTCCTCTATCTGCTACATATAAAGAAGTGCTGGTACCATAAAGCCTACCCCCTTTAGGAACTGCCAAAGTTACCCGCCCCTTTTACATAATTTGCAAAATCATGGGAAAATATGCTATTTTCGAGCCCCCATTGAGGCAAAAAACGTTTCTGATATGGAATAAAGCCACTTTCTTTCTTTTTAAACTACATGGAGATAAGAAGGGTAGAGTTTCCTCTATCTGCTACTAGCATACTGAAGCATACCCCTTCAGGGAGCGTCGAAATCACCCACCCTTTTTCATATTTTACCTATTTGTGGGAAAATATGCTTTTTCAAGCCCCCATTGAGGCAAAAAGTGTTGCTGCTAAGTAATACGGCCACTTTCATTGTTTTTAAACTATGTGAAAACAAGAGTAGAGTTTTCTCTATCTGCTACAAAAAAGGTGTGCTGTTACAGCAAAGCCTACCCCCTCTGAGGACTGCTAAAGTTACCCGATAATTATACGTATTTTGCCCATTAATGGGAAAATATGCTATTTTCGAGCCCCCATTTGGGCAAAACGTGCTTCTGCTATTTAGTAAAACCACGTTTATTATTTTCAAACTATATGGAGACGAAAGAGTAGAGTTTCCTCTATCTGCTACATATAAAGAGGTGTTGGCATATTGGAACATACCCCCTTAGGGGGTCTCCGAAATCACCTACCCTTTTTCCATATTTTACCTATTTATGGGAAAATATGCTATTTTCGAGCCCCCATTGAGGCAAATGTGTTTCTGCTATGTAGTAAAACTACTTTTATTGCTTTTAAACTATATGGAGACAAAAGAATAGAGTTTCCTCTATCTGCTACATATAAAGAAGTGCTGGTACCATAAAGCCTACCCCCTTTGGGAACTGCCAAAGTTACCCGCCCCTTTTACGTAATTTGCAAAATCATGGGAAAATGTGCTATTTTCGAGCCCCCATTGAGGCAAAATGTGTTCCTGCTATGTAGTAAAACTACTCTTATTGCTTTTAAACTACATGGAGGCGAAACAGTAGAGTTTCCTCTATCTGCTACATATAAGAGGTGTTGGCATATTGGAACATACCCCCTTAGTGGGTCACCAAAATCACCTACCCTATTTCATAATTTGACTATTTTGGGGAGAATATGCTATTTTCGAGCCCCCATTGAGGCAAAAGGTGTTTCTGCTATATAGTAAAACTACTCTTATTGCTTTTAAACTATATGGAGACGAAAGAGTAGAGTTTCCTCTATCTGCTGCATATAAAGAGGTGTTGGCATATTGGAACATACCCCCCTTATGGGGTCGCCGAAATCACCTACCCTTTTTCCATACTTTACCTGTTTATGGGAAAATGTGCTATTTTCGAGCCCCCATTCAGGCAAAAAGCGTTTCTGCTATATGGTGAAGCCAGTTTCATTCTTTTGAAACTACATGGAATTAAAGGAGTAGACTTTCTTCAATCTGCTGCTAATAAATGGTTGCACAGCAAAGTCTATCCCCTCCGGGGGTTCCGAAAGTCACCCACCCCTTTTCCATATTTTTTCCAATATGGGGAAAATCTGCCAATCTTGGAGCCTCTGAAGAAGGTAGCAGTCGATGTACCGCACTTTTTTTTACATGTAGCTGATAGAAAAAATGCCTCTTCTTTTATTTCAAAGTGGTTTCCAAAATCAAAGCTAGCTTTACTATATAGCAGAAATGCCCTTTTGTCTGATTGGGGGCTCAAACATTGCATTTTTTACAATAAAGAATGAAAATAGACATATGTAACTGATAAAGAAGATCCTACTTTGTCATCTTTATGTGGTTACAAAACAAAAACAAGGGCTTTACCGCAAGGCAGAAACACTGTTTGCCTCAAAATGACTAATTTTCCGAGAAACTGGCAAGATACGAAAAAAAGATTGGGTGACTTTGGCAGCCCCTGAGGGTTAGGCTTTGCTATGCCCCAATTTCTTTATATGTAGCTGATAGAGAAAAGTGATTTAAAGGAAAAAATTACATACTCAAAACAAAATGTTACCACATTGGGGGCTCCGAAAAGCACGATATCATAATAGTCAAGCTATGGATAATGGTATGGTACTGTATGTAACATTTTACTGGTTCTTGTGGGACTATGCTTTAAGGTGCCCGAGAGTAATTGCATGCAAAATGAAAATGCAGAGCAATGCCTCGAACTTCTATCTTTTTCAAGAGATTTAATCATCATAAAAATTGCTTTGTGTAGAAAATGCCTTTTACCCTCATACACATGATACAAGTAATACATACCTTTCTATCGATCGCTAAGTACGTTATTTTCTGCATGTTAGGCACATCAACAAAGGCGATCGGATGCAAGATGAAACAGATAGATGTCAATGCACTTGAACATTTTGGTTCAAAATTTTTGATGAATTCTTTTTTTTTAATATATTAACCGGACTATTCAGAAAACAATTTCAACCGATTTCTACTATCCAAATCCTAGTGAAATGCGTATTGATTTAAAATTTCCCATTGTCAGACTTTGTGCAATAAAATATGAAAATAATTGATTTTCATTAAAAATGTCCAAGAGGGCCGCCAAAGATATCAATTTTGAACTCCGTTGGACACGATTTTAGGAAGGGAACATCAAGTTTTATTAACTAGACACTTTAGGCAAATACCAAAACATTGAGTGAAAAATGTTTTGATGGTACATAGAAACCCCCTTATCCGACTCGACTACAACGATGCAGTCATACATGGTATAGGTTCATTGTTGAAAACTAGGCTGAAAACGTAGCCTATAGACTGCCCAGTGGGCAATCAAATTTTGCTGAAATCATTGATTGATCACCAGAGACATAATGAAGAAGAAAATATGTTGTTTGGAAGATTTAATATCATGCAAAATGCAGGAAACATCAATAAAGTAGGCATATCGTTCGCACACGTCAGCCATATGGTGAAAATAGGCCAAAAACGCACGATTTCTACGTGCGCACCATATTGGAAAGGGGGCTGAAATCACAGTCTATAATGTCTTTTTCAATTACTGTTATATATTTTCTTAAAGTAGAGATATAGATGAAGACAATGATATTATGCTTGAGAGAAAAAATATCAAATAAAGTACACTACAAAAGAAAATAAATTTCTAAATCGATTTTTGACAATTTTTTATGCGAGAAATCTCCAAAACTAATGATATGCAAATTTCATTACGTAATTTGCATATGTAAACAATAATTTCTGTTCGTGAAATTTTGCATATCTCTTGTGCACTACTCGAACAATACATTGTGAAAGTTTCATGCAAAACAAGCATGATTTGGCTGAGATATTCTCCCTTGACTTCATACTATGTGTACAATGTCTGAAAAATGGTGAAATAGGGCCATTTTGTAGTGACGTCATATATTACGTCATTTCGGAGGGAAGACCACGCATAGAACCCGGCAGCAATGCATTTTTGTAAACTTCAAGGTCCCTGCCATCCAGCTATGGGGTCATTTGCTTGTCCGGCTTTCGGTTGAATAAACCTCCTGGGCTGCATGCCGGACTAATTAATACAGGACAGGAGAGGTGGTCTTGCACGATTTACTAAGAACTTTTCTTTCCTAACTTTCCTTTACTTTTGTAACTGATATAGATTGAACAGAGAAATTATTCTGTTTTGAAAAAAAAGGAAAGCAAATTTACAAGACAACTATAGTCAAAACTGACTAGTTTGCCTATTTAAAATAACAACAACAACATCACTCCACAACGTCCATGGATGCGTCGTGGCTGAGTGGTACTTCTGTTTCTTCTGTCTTTCAAACAGAAGATCATGGGTTGGACTCTTTCCTTCAGCAAGAAACCCATCCACATTGTGCTACACCTCACCCACGTTAGGTGTTCGAATGGGTACCTGACATGGTTAATTCCTCATTGATTGAGCGCTGCTGAAGAAAGTTAGCTCGGTTGACAAAAGTATATGTTCATCCTCTATAGAAAGATCACTAAGCATTGGCGGAGGAGCAGAGGATTATCTTTTGTGTTTGGGGGGACGCAACAATAGATATCGATTGTTGCGTCCTTCCCCCCACAAAATGTAATCCTCCGCCGCCAATGCTAAATGTAGCTATAATCAATATTACAACATTGAAATCATAGATTAAGTAAGAGAACGGTAATACACGATCATGGTGAAAAATAGAGATCTAAATAAAAAAAGCTTCACTTGTAAAAGAAAATTAGTCCTTGACGGCACACTCATTTGAATGAAGATCAAATATTTCGAGGTTATACATACATGTATATAGGTAATAGTTCATGAAACCATGGAACTAGGTTCATGATGAAACCAAGTCGTCAAAACGCTGAGGCATTTTGGCTTGCAACAAATAAATATAAGTACAAATATGATTATGAAACCTAAAGAATAAACAAATGTTGGGAGAAAAGTCTATGCACAAAAGGTGGCAAAATGGTTACAGATATATGGAAAAAAGTAGAATGAATAACCTTATGATCATGATCAAATAATGATCAATGAGAGATGAAAGGAAAGTCCTTTATTGTTTTCGTATACATGGTATATGAACGTGGGTTTTTGTTGTCTGCCCCTTTCTAAAATCAACATATAACACTCGCTCTTCGGTATGCAAATCAATCTTCATATTCGATACATAATAGACAGTCTTCTACCTCCATGCTCAGTCAGACTATTGGGTCAAAAGACTTCAAGGAGTCTTATGAAATGATATTTGTCATCCCATTGTTCCCATTCTCTCATTGTTGCGAACGTTTATTCAAAAAACCGGGAACAAATATTATTTCTGCGCCGTACGTTCTCTCTGTTTTTGCGGCTCCTTCTTCTGTTTCGTACGAAGGCCATATTGGACAAACGGACCGACTGTACTTGGTGCCCTCTTTGTACGGGCCCAGTGAAGCAGTGAATACGCCCATCGTGACCCAATTGTCCTCTGCAATCACGTAATTGTTGAATGGTGATGGGCACAACACTTACCTCAGGCCTATACTCAGCAGGCCAGGGTATCCGAGAATAACCAAAGGCTTCGGATTGCATGCAGTGAGGGATATATTCAGGTCTTCCTTTATGTAACTGCATATGTCATTACTGTGAATATACACACCAACAGTTAAGTGGGATCAGGATTGTCATGGTAATTTTGATGTCGGATGGGCATCTAAAACTGGATATCTATTAAGAAAGTCATCTGAAATCTGGGAGTCTGAACATGGCGGATGCGGTGAGTCTGAATGTTTATCGATTTATTTTCGCTATAAGCTAAGTTGGTATTCACTTCATGCATTATTTTCGTCTACAGTTCCCCCTGCAGTCCCCCTCCGGCCCTCCGTCCCGCCCCCTCTCTTTCTTGGTCAGTATACGTCCATCTAATTTTTTTCCAAGTGCCCGGTACCCGTCTCAAAACTTACGGGGGTAGAACTTTTTCGCCAGTTCTCCGTATTTAAAATTCTCTACCAATTCCCCATGCAACTTTGTGATTGCAACAATATTGATCGATGGAGACCTCCGAATCGGAACTATAAGGCCCTATCTTTTCCAGCGACTTTCTGGATAATGTGTGACATATTGGGGGCCGGCTCCTTTGCTTTTTTTATATGTTTTTTTTACTGATGAATGGCGCTATACAAATGCTGTTTATCATCGTCATCGTCATCGTCGTCATCGTCATCATCATCATCATCATCCTCAACGTCCCCATCATCGTCCATATATCATCATCATCATCATGCATGTATCTGTCCCTCTTTTTCTCTCCTCTCCTCTCTCTCTCTCTCCCTCCCCCACCCCACAAACTCTCTCTTTTCTCGGGTCGTACCCTTTACGCTTGTTCAATGCTTGTTCTTTTAAATTTTAGGCGAGAATCTTTCTTTGACGTAAAACAATATTATTCAATTCAATTCAATTTTTTATTTCATTTCCATTCAAAACATAATACAAAGTAATATAAAGCAATACAAATCAAGTACAATTTTATAGGACATTCTTACTTCGTAAAACAGAAAAAAAACAGTATAATATAGAGCATAAATGGAAATTATTACGATGATTATTAAGAAAGTAATCGGGAGAAGTAGAGCTAACCGAAGGATAAATAGTCTGATACATTGCATTTCTTATTCAAATTCCAGGGCACGAGTTTCTGCATTTTTAAAATATAAATAGTTTTAAACGGTTTTTCAATATGAATAGATATATAACATAATTTTTCACATTGTAAATATGACAAAAACAACATAACATATAGACATTATCAAAGTATCAACAATTAGCACAAATAATCAAAATGCAGGGGTAACAATCAATTAAATGCGAGACATTTCGCAGCATATTGCATTTCTGCCACTGAATAAGAGATCTATAGTCATTGGATATGCATAGTCATTATCAAGAACCAAAGTGGGCGTATGATTCACTTGAAAAGAGGAATCGTTATATTGACCTGAACACTATGAATATTTTGCAGCTGATTACTTTTAACGCTATTCATTGGTCATTGTGTAAGTGACTTTGAGGTTATTTTCATAAAGACCTCAAGTTACCAAAATATGTGAGTAAACAAAAGCCGCCCTTTATATCCGCCTATCCATTTTTGAGCCTCTAATGCTCCCCCTCTCCCTCTCTCTCACACACACACACACACATCCACACAAATCCCCCTCTCTTATTTGTATCTGCTTTTCACCCTCTTAATCTCCCCTAGCTCTCTTTCTCACACACTCATACATGCATACACACCCTCACCTACTCTCCCTCTCTCACATTCGATCAGCCCCTAGTCTGCTTTTCAAAAGGGTCTGAATGTGCAGCCTACTCATGCCTTGTGTACTGAAGGCCCTCTCGCCGAATTGAGACAGCAAGTTTTTTATGTGCTAGTCTTTGCTTGGAGACCCACTTTTAGATCAAAGTTTCAATCAGGGTCTGTGTCTGAAGACTACAAGTCCCCCTCCCTCTCTCCCCCCCTCTCTTTCTCTTGCCCTCCCTCTCCCTTCCCCTCCCTGTCTCCCTATCTGTATATATCAATGTAATAGTACTTCTCAACAACTTTTTCACTTTTTTGTATTCATTGAATTAGTTTGTTACTTACTGTTCATCATGCATAACAGAATTCAAATGCCCTATTGCTATACGAGATTATACACCCCTTCATACATACCTCAACCGTAAGCTGAGCAGCACTTTACATCCGATTATCCGCTTCTCAGTCTATATAGCTCTCTCTCTCCCCCTCTCTCTCACACACACACACATAAACCCACCACACCCACACACACGCTCTCACACACACACACCCAAACTCTCCCCGCGTGGTCTCTCTCTGCTTTTAATCCTCTTTAGCTCTCTTTCCCACTCTCTCCTCCTCCCCCTCTCTCTCACACATTATATACACATGCACCCACTCCTACTAGCCCCCCCCTCTCTCTCTCTCAGAGCCCTACTCTCTATATCATTTTCCTCTCCCTACCCCCCCCTGTTACACCCACAAATGTAATAATCGCCCACAAATGTAATAACGCCCACAAATGTAATAACACTTTACCCACAAATGTAATAACGCCCACAAATGTAATAACACTTTACCCACAAATGTAATAATTTCACCCACAAATGTAATAATGCACTTTACCCACAAATGTAATAATTTTTGATCGCCCACAAATGTAATAATGACTTTACCCACAAATGTAATAAATTTGAAGGGATTTTTTGCAAATCCGTTCTAAGCTAAAATCGTATAATAATGCGTTCATTTAGCACAAACGTGCAAAGTCTCATTTCCCGACCCGGTTAATTAACAAATTATAATAAAAATCCAAAGTCTTTATTCCAGACCCGGTTGTTTCAAAATAATAATATGAGCCCAAAGTCTTTATTCCAGACCCGGTTGTTTCAAAAATTATAATATAAATCCAAAGTCTTTATTCCAGACCCGGTTGTTTCGAAAATAATAATATGAGCCCACAGTCTTTATTCCAGACCCGGTTGTTTCAAAAATTATAATATAAATCCAAAGTCTTTTTCCAGACCCTGTTCTTTCGAAAATAATAATATGAGCCCAAAGTCTTTATTCCAGACCCTGTTCTTTCAAAAATAATAATATGAGCCCAAAGTCTTTATTCCAGACCCGGTTGTTTCAAAAATTATAATATAAATCCAAAGTCTTTTTCCAGACCCTGTTGTTTAAAAAATTATAATATAAATCCAAAAATCTTTTTCCAGACCCGGTTGCTTAGAAAATAATAATATAAGTCCAAAGTCTTTTTCCAGACCCTGTTGTTTCAAAAATCATGATATGAATCCACAATCTTTTTTCCAGACCCGGGTGTTTAAAAAAAAATCATGATATAAATCCAAAGTCTTTTTTCCAGACCCGGTTATTTCAAAAATTATAATTTTAGTCCCAAATGAGATACATTAATGATATTCCAGTGGAATAAAAATGAGAATCGAGCTTATTCTTTTCTCCAGACGCTAATGGTAAATTGAAAATCAAGCATAGTCTTTGCTCCAGACCCGGTAACTAAAAGCTGAAACTTTATAGTAATGTGTTTATATGGCACATAAATGCGAAATCTTTTTTCCTGACCCGGTTAATTAAAAAATTATAATTTAAGTCCAAAGTCTTTTTTCCAGACCCATTTATTTCAAAAATTATAATAATTATAAAAAAACAAAGACCCACGATCCTATTTATGTTGAATAACATGGAAATGTAGCTTAGTCTTTCTGTCAGACCCAGTTATAAAAGTCATTAAAAACACAACAACAACAAAACAAAGACCCTGCAACCATTAAAGGTCAAGTCCACCTCAGAAAAATGTTGATTTGAATCAATAGAGGAAAATCAGACAAGCACAATGCTGAAAATTTCATCAAAATCGGATGTAAAATAAGAAAGTTCAGACATTTCAAAGTATTGTTTATTTTTAACAAAATAGTTATATGAACGAGCCAGCTACATCCATATGAGAGAGTCGATGATGTCACTCACTCACTCTTTCTTTTGGTTTTCATTGTTTGAATTATACATTATTTCAATTTTTACGAATTTGACGATTAGGACCTCCTTGCCTAAAGCACAAAATGTTAAAATAATAAATCTCCACGTGTTGCAGGGAGGAATGAAACTTCATTTCACATGACAATGACGAGAAAATGAAAATATTTCATATTTCATTTAAGAAAATACAAAAGAAATAGTGAGTGATGTCATCAGTTCCTCATTTGCATACCGACCGAGATGTGCATATAACTGTTTTGCGAAATGAAGCGAAACATTAAAATGCCATAACTTTCTTATTTTACATCCGATTTTGATGAAATTTTCAGTGTTATGCTTGTTGATTTTTTCTCTTTTTATTCATATCAAGTTTTTGTTGGGGTGGACTTGTCCTTTAAAAAAATAATTTTTCTTTGAAAAAACCTAAATAACAAAACATTAAAATACATATGAAAAAAAAACTGAGAAATAAGATATCAGTAAACAATAGGGGATTACTTCCCGAAAACGATAAAGTTGTTGATTGACGATCTATGATATATTATATAAAAGAAAAACATTCTAACAAGAGGGGATAACCATTCCATTCCATGTTTTTATTTGGCAATAAGTCATGATTGACAATTTTTGCCACCCACTGTATGAGAAGTAGGGTAACAATTTTATTTAGTATTATTTTTATTACTTCTTTTTGTCTCACCTGCATAGCAGAGTGAGACTATAGGCGCTGCTTTTCCGACGGCGACGGCGGCGGCGGCGTCAACATCAAATCTTAACCTAAGGTTAAGTTTTTGAAATGACATCATAACTTAGAAAGTATATAGACCTAGTTCATGAAACTTGGCCATGAGGTTAATCAAGTATTACTTAACATCCTATTAAAGTTTCACGTCACATGACCAAGGTCAAAGGTCATTTAGGGTCAATGAACTTAGACCATGTTGGGGGAATCAACATCAAAATCTTAACCTGAGGTTAAGATTTTGAAACCATGTTTAATGCTTTGTTATACGTTTGTCGGAAATATCATCATAACTTAAGAAATATATAGACCTAGTTCATTAAACTTGGACATAAGGTTAATCATGTATTACAAAACATCCTGCATGAGTTTTACGTGACATGACCAAGGTCAAAGGTCATTTAGGGTCAATGAACTTTGGCCGATTTGGGGGTATCTGATGAATTACAATCAAAACTTAAAAAGGTTTTGGATCTGATTCATGAAACTTGGACATAATAGTAATCAAGTATCACAAAACATCCTGGGCAAGTTTCAGGTCACATGGTCAAGGTCAAAGGTCATTTAGGGTCAATGAACTTTGGCCGAATTGTTTTTTTTTTGTTGAATTACCATCATAACTTTGAAAGTATGTTGGTCTAGTTCATAAAACTTGGACATAAGAGTAATCAAGTATCACTGAACATCCTGTGTGCATTTTAGGTCACATGACCAAGGTCAAAGGTCAATGAACTTTGGCCATAATGGGAGTATCTGTTGAATTACCATCATAACTTTGCAAGTTTATTGATCTGACTTTTGAAACTTGGACATAAGAGTAATAAAGTATCACTAAATATCCTGTGCAAGTTTCAGGTCACATGATCAAGGTCAAAGGTCATGTGAGGTCAATGAATTTTGGCCACATTGGGGGTATTTGTTGAATTACCATCCTATCTCTGTAAGTGTATTGGTCTAGTTCATAAAACGTGGAAATAAGAGTAACCAAGTATCACTTAACATCTTGTGCGAGTTATAGTAGTTTTCAAAGTCAGCACTGCTGCTATGTTGAATCGCGTGATGCAGGTGAGACGGTCAGAGGCATTCCACTTGTTTATTATTATTATTTCTTGTATATTCATTCCTTTTTTTATGAAAAGAAAAACACAAAACCTTTAAATACATATAAAACAAAAAACTGAGGAATAAGATATCAGCACACAATATGGGGATTACTTCCCGTAAACGATAAGGTTGTTGATCGACGATCTGTGAGATATTATATAAAAGAAAATCATTCTAGCAAGAGGGGATAAAGTTTTAACAAGTTCTTCGGTACTTTAAATTTTCAGTGTACCAAGCACCATTTGTAATATATTCAGCATTTTTTTTATTAGTTACAATTCCAATAATCTCAGTGGCCTAAGATATATTTTCTGTGGTTATATTGACCCGTTAAGTAAAGAGAGAGAGAGAGAGAGGATTTATGTGATCAAGAAGTGATAAGATAGGAAAAAAACTGATTTGAAATGACTGAAAGAGAGACAGGCAAAGAAAGAAGAGCCCCCTCCCACACCCGTACCAGAGTTACGGAGTTAGGCTGTCCCGTCGGTGGATTCAGGTCCATCAACATCTTGAGGTTTAATCTTTCCAGGGGGCAAACGTGTGTGGGTGTGTGTGTTTGAGTTTTGTCAGACGTGTCTCAATCAGATATGATTATTTACGTCTGGGACCGACCTTTAACGTCACCATCCGAAAGACGTGACAAGGGCTCGAACCTCGAACCTCTGCATCAATTTATAACTTCCCCACATAGCTTTGATTACAGGCGCACGCCACAACGCCCAGTCTTTAAATATGGTGTAGTCTTTGCTCTCAACCCATGCAGTTATTTCAAAATAGGAAATTATTAGAAACGATAAAAACAGACAAACAATATCAACAAAGACGCCACAATATCATTGATGTAGAATAACGTTTTTGTTGTTGTTATTTTGGGCTTTTAAGGCGCGTACCATTCAGATCTGAATATTTACACCTTTTATTAATTTGACGTTTTTGTGGTATTCAATTCAATTCAATTTTATTCATTTCACTTCCATCAAACAAAAACAAGTTGTATACCAACTTACGGTATGCCTTATCAAAGGGTTTTATAGTTTGGGAGATGCTGGTGTCTAAGTTTTTAGATTAATCTTTTGCTCAATTTGTATTTTAAGAGAACTGGATGTGGGATAAAGACAACTCTCTAAACCCAAGCATTTTAACTGGGTTTAATTTTAAAGATTGGTCTTAGCTTTGATTTTTTCAATATTTGTTTATCTTATAAATAGCTGGGTCTAGACGAAGGTCTAAGCATAATAATAATGTTATTCAACAGGAATAAGAATATGACAAAGTCTTATGTTTTTAAGATTGCTTGAATTAATTTGTAAATGACTGGGTCTGGAATAGAGACAACGCTCTAAACATGTGCTTTTGTACTTGGTCTTAATTTGGAGGATTGTTGGTTCTTAGATTCGTTGTTGGGGTTGGGTTTTATTGTTTTTTTTTATTCTTTAAATAATTGTGTCTGGAGGAAAGTCTACAATCGATCTCCATGTTATTCCACAGTAGTTAGATTATTGAGTATTTGTTTTAGACAATTTTATTTTTAAATAATGACCAAGTCTGGAAAATGGACGTTTTCTTTGCAAATGCATAACTACAATGTTTTGTAGGGGTCTTAGTATTATTATACAAAAGAATCTGGGTGTGGGGTACAGACATATTTTTTACTGGGTATAAATTTAAAAAATTGGTTTTAGATTTGATTTTGTTTTTTAATTAATTTCTTAGATAACCTGGTCTGGAGGAAAGAGTACGTTTTACAACTCATGTTATTCCAAGAGAATATGATAGGGTCTTATGTAAGATTTTTTTTTCGTAATTTTTGTAATGATTAGGTCTGGAATAAAGACAACATTCTAAACCTCTTTTTAAGAACATGTTCTTAGGTTCAAGGATTGCTTGGTATTAGATTTGGAGTTATTTATATTTTTACTCTTAGCCTTATTTTGAAAAACAAATGACTGGGTCTGGCTGAAAGACTACGCTATATGTCCATGTTATCCAGTATTAATAAGATTATGGGGTCTTTATACGGTTTTTGTTGTTGTTGTATTGTTATTTACAATTTTTGAATAACAAGGTTTGGAGAAAAGGCTAAGCTCAATTTTCTTTTTTTCCACTGGAATATCATTATGGTATCTTAGTTTGGACTTATATTATAATTTTTGAAATAACTGGGTCTGGAAAAAAGACTTTGGACTTACATTATAATTTTTTAAACTACTGCGTCTGGAAAAAGACTGGACTTTTGTGCATATGAAGGCATTACTATATAGGGTTTTAGTTTAGTTTTAAATAACCGGGTCTGGAGAAAAGACTATGCTTGATTCTCAATTTACTCATAGCTCGTATATTCACAATACGTTCAGTATAATTTAAAACAACAACAAAGACTTTGATTCCACCAGTTTTAATTAACTGGGTCTGGAGAGAAGACTAGGCTCGATTCTCATTTTTATTCCACCGGAACATCATTATCGTATCTTAGTTTGGACTTATATCATAATATTTGAAACAATCGGGTCTGGAATAAAGACTTTGGACTTATATTATTATTTTTTAAACAACCGGGTCTGGAATAAAGACTTTGGATTTATATTATAATTTTTGAAACAACAGGGTCTGGAATAAAGACTTTGGATTTATATTATAATTTTTTAAACAACCGGGTCTGGAGAAAAGACTTTGGACTTATATTTTCATTTTTGAAACAATCGGGTCTGGAATAAAGACTTTGGATTTATGTTATAATTTTTGAAACAACAGGGTCTGGAAAAATACTTTGGATTTATATTTTAATTTTTGAAACAACCGGGTCTGGTGAAAAGACTTTGGGCTCATGTTATTATTTTTTAAACAACCGGGTCTGGAATAAAGACTTTGGACTTATATTATTATTTTTTAAACAACCGGGTCTGGAATAAAGACTTTGGATTTATATTATAATTTTTGATACAACCGGGTCTGGAATAAAGACTTTGGGCTCATATTATTATTTTTTAAACAACCGGGTCTGGAATAAAGACTTTGGATTTATATTATCATTTTTGAAACAACCGGGTCTGGAATAAAGACTTTGGATTTATATTATAATTTTTTAAACAACCGGGTCTGGAATAAAGACTTTGGGCTCATATTATTATTTTTTAAACAACCGGGTCTGGAATAAAGACTTTGGATTTATATTATAATTTTTTAAACAACCAGGTCTGGAATAAAGACTTTGGATTTATATTATAATTTTTTAAACAACCGGGTCTGGAATAAAGACTTTGGATTTATATTATAATTTTTTAAACAACCGGGTCTGAAGAAAAGACATTGGACTTATCATTTTTTAAACAATCGGGTCTGGAATAAAGACTTTAGGCTCATATGATTTTTTTTTAAACAATCGGGTCTAAAAAAAGACTTTGGACTTATATTAATATTTCTTAAACAACAGGGTCTGGAATAAAGACTTTGGATTTATATTATAATTTTTGAAACAACAGGGTCTGGAATAAAGACTTTGGATTTATATTATAATTTTTTAAACAACCGGGTCTGGAGAAAAGACTTTGGACTTATATTTTCATTTTTGAAACAATTGGGTCTGGAATAAAGACTTTGGATTTATGTTATAATTTTTGAAACAACAGGGTCTGGAAAAATACTTTGGATTTATAGTTTAAATTTTGAAACAACCGGTCTGGTGAAAAGACTTTGGATTTATATTAAATTTTTGAAACAACCGGGTCTGGAGAAAAAACTTTGGACTTATATTTTCATTTTTGAAACAATCGGGTCTGGAATAAAGACTTTGGATTTATATTATAATTTTTTAAACAACCGGGTCTGGAGAAAAGACTTTGGACTTATATTATCATTTTTGAAACAATCGGGTCTGGAATAAAGACTTTGGATTTATGTTATAATTTTTGAAACAACAGGGTCTGGAAAAATACTTTGGATTTATATTATAATTTTTGAAACAACCGGGTCTGGTGAAAAGACTTTGGATTTATATTAAATTTTTGAAACAACCGGGTCTGGAGAAAAAACTTTGGACTTATATTATCATTTTTGAAACAATCGGGTCTGGAATAAAGACTTTGGATTTATGTTATAATTTTTGAAACAACAGGGTCTGGAAAAATACTTTGGATTTATATTTTAATTTTTGAAACAACCGGGTCTGGTGAAAAGACTTTGGGCTCATGTTATTATTTTTGAAACAACCGGGTCTGGAATAAAGACTTTGGACTTATATTATTATTTTTTAAACAACCGGGTCTGGAATAAAGACTTTGGATTTATATTATCATTTTTGAAACAACCGGGTCTGGAATAAAGACTTTGGGCTCATATTATTATTTTTTAAACAACCGGGTCTGGAATAAAGACTTTGGATTTATATTATTATTTTTGAAACAACCGGGTCTGGAATAAAGACTTTGGATTTATATTATAATTTTTGAAACAACCGGGTCTGGAATAAAGACTGTGGGCTCATATTATTATTTTTTAAACAACCGGGTCTGGAATAAAGACTTTGGATTTATATTATAATTTTTGAAACAATCGGGTCTGGAATAAAGACTTTGGACTTATATTATTATTTCTTTAAACAACCGGGTCTGGAATAAAGACTTTGGATTTAGATTATAATTTTTGAAACAACAGGGTCTGGAAAAAGACTTTGGATTTATATTATAATTTTTTAAACAACCGGGTCTGGAGAAAAGACATTGGACTTATCATTTTTTAAACAATCGGGTCTGGAATAAAGACTTTAGGCTCATATGATTATTTTTTAAACAATCGGGTCTGGAATAAAGACTTTGTACTTATATGATTATTTTTTAAACAACCGGGTCTGGAATAAAGACTTTGGATTTATATTATAATTTTTGAAACAACCGGGTCTGGAATAAAGACTTTGGATTTATATTATAATTTGTTAATTAACCGGGTCAGGAAAAGAGACTTTGCACTTTAGTGCTATATGAACGCATTACTATACGATTTTAGTTCAGAACGGATTTGCCAAAAATCCCTTCAAATTTATTACATTTGTGGGTAAAGTCATTATTACATTTGTGGGCGATCAAACATTATTACATTTGTGGGTAAAGTGCATTATTACATTTGTGGGTGAAATTATTACATTTGTGGGTAAAGTGTTATTACATTTGTGGGCGTTATTACATTTGTGGGTAAAGTGTTATTACATTTGTGGGCGTTATTACATTTGTGGGCGTTATTACATTTGTGGGTGCAACACCCCCCCCCTATCTCTTGATATCAATCTTATTTCTTTCCATTCTGTTGAATTCATTGTATGAATTAGTTTGCACAGTTTAGTCATAACCGGATTTAAATCCTCAATTGCTTTTTCATGATTCCACCATTACACGACCCTTAACATTTTTACCATACAACTCTTGTTCAATAGTTTTGTACAGTGTTGTCATGTATTCAAATTCGAAATGCTTTATAAAACACTTAAAAGTTTTAGAAGTAATAAATGCTTTGAGTTGAATAATATATATATATATATATATATATATATATATATATATATGTATGTATGTATGTGATTACGAACTGGTGATTGACAGAAATTGTAAAAATGCGTAATTAACGGAGCGAAAAAAATCTTTTTTTGGATATGATGTTGTGTTATCATTCCAATTTAATTCCTTAACCTAGAAAATAGATTTTAAAAATATATGACATGAGCATAGGTAGTCACCATTCTATTTTCTTTTATTACCAGCATTATCATATAATTTTCAAAGTTATTATTATTATGATGATGATGATGATGAAGATGATGATGATGATCTTCGAATTTGACGAAGATAAGACAAAAGTTGCGACCATCATCTTCATACCCATTATTATCTTTATTATGATCCTTTATGCATAAGACGAAAACCAATTAATTGATTATAATAATAGTAATAATAATAGGGTATTTATATTGCGCACATATCCACCTTGTTAGGTGCTCAAGGCGCTCCTATATTTATTTGATTATATTGTTTACTTCTGCAATCACATCATTCGTATATAATACATTTTCCATAACATAACAAACATAGTATATTGAGAACTTTTTTGGCATGAATCATAACTAAGTGTACTAAAATTATCATTACAAACAAAACTGATCTCATACCAAATTAGTTAACATTTACAATTTGCAGGAGAAGGATTGTCATCATAAGCAGCTTGCTTGAAAAAATGACAACCCCAGGTTAAAACTCATTGATTAATATATTACATTAATACAGCAGAATCGATATACAGTACATTTCATGAAAAACAACAGTAATGTATATTACCCCGCTAAGCTAGGCGTTCATAGCGCGCACAGCTTTTTAAGGAATTACTTCCTACCGGTACCCATTTACCTTACCTGGGTTGAGTGCAGCACATTGTGGATCAGTTTCTTGCAGAAGGAAACTACGCCATGGCTGGGATTCGAACACACGACCCTCTGTCTCAAAGTCCGGAGACTAATCCACTGGGCCACAACGCTCCAAAGCAAAATGTATCATTGTTGTGTATAAACCTTGAGGATTTTGGATGAATTCGAAATTTCATTCCGTTCTGTTTTTTTTTTAATTAGTTGGACACATAATTAATATAGGCCCGTATTCTGAAGTCAGGTTTAACTTAGACCACGGTCTAATTACTCTGTGCTAAAATTATGGGGAGCCAAAATTCAAAATTTCTGTCTATATCCAGGGACCAGTCCATGGAGGATTATTCTATTGTAACAGGCCTGGGGTGCTGAGCATTGTCACAGCACCCTCAGCACCCACAATCCTCCATGGCCAGGTCCATGTTAATATTGTATATGTTTCTTAATTTTACTATTTTGCTTCATAATTAAAAAAAAATCAATGTTTCAAAATACTTCAGTTATCATTCCCAGACAATCATGACCAATTTAAGTGTCATATGAGTTAATAGATTGGATGTGTACTGCATGTTAGCAATTTGTGCCCCAATTTGCTATCCATCATATGCCATATTGGAAAGGCAGTACTAGTACCATACCTTGGTCACATTTATTTACGGCGGCCGTACGGCGAGTCGAAAACAGCCGTTTTAACATTTATTTGTACCAACTACATATAGGTGGTTTTTAGTTAAAAATGAATAAAACGGCCGTTTTCGACTCGCCGTACGGCCGCCGTAGAACAAATGTGACCAAGGTATAACGATGTTCTCTTGATCTTATTTCGTTTTTTCATCAATTGTGACTCTCCATATACGGCCTTGCGCTCTCGTATAGAAAACCCCGTATACAGATTGAAAAGAAAACAACTCTGAATAGATTGAGCCTTGTATTCATTGTTCACTTATTGAACGTTGTGAGTACTCGCAGGTTCTTGATGTGTGCTAGCAATGCCAACAATAGCTTTCACTCCTCCTATATCCTTGTATATACCAATTATTACCACTGCCAGTAAATAAAAAAGTAGGGGTTTGTTTTGGTCTCGTTTCCCTTTTCTTCACACTTCTTTAAAGGCATAGGTTAACATTTCAAAAGTATTATTTGTTGAAATACTGTACTTTGATTCATGTTGCAAGTTCATATATATAGTACATACATATTACATTATTCACGTGAAGGAAAACAAATGCACATGAAGACAAAATTATAAATTTCGTGCACACACCCTTTTTTGACTGAAGATCATCATAATCTTCTGGAGAGATATAGCACATGTTGGTGTATTGGATGAAATTAAAGTTGGTGTTTTCGTTCACTTTGAATATATCACTTTTAAGCAATTATATTTTTTTCTGGGCTTTATTTCTATTACACGTATTCGAAGAAATAGCTTTGTTTAAAGTCGAATCAGTTGACTTCAGCAATAAGAGTAGCTATTTTTGTTTCTTGGAGTAAAACATCTTGGAGTAAAAATGTTCCGAATGATATAATAAAGGCCACGGTGGGGTTTGGTCCATGTTGCATAGTTGTGCTTACGTAATGTTCCTTACTGTATTGGAAAGAGTGCATTAATTGTTACACAGTGTCTTCTCATTTTGTATAAATGCTCAGTGTGCTCACAGTATGTTCACTGATGTGTCCATCGTGTGAATTCACGGTGTGTTGCTATAAGTGCACTCTGTGTTCGCAATGTCCCTGTTCACAGAGTATCATCATACAATGCTAGGTATTCAAAAGACATGTATCGCAGTAAAACTGCTTTTATACAGGATATCAAATATACATGGTAAGAAAAATACAGAGACGATTAGAATTATTCACATACGTTCGCACAGTAAATTATTGATAAAAGATGAATGATAGATTATAATGAAACTTTAAAAAACACGATTCACAATTGCTAAAAGCATGTTTATGAATTAAACGTTATATAAGAATGTTCAAACTATTTGAGTTGTGATTTGTAATATTTGTTAAGCACACGTACAAGATTAATGAGGGCATTGTCTCTTAATCTGTTGGTCTTGTATTTGAATTGTGCATATTTGTTTGCATTTCGAAGAAAATTATTGCTTCTATTTGAGGAGGTAACCAAGACTGACATAAGTTATGTAAGTCCACTGTATATATTCACAGTGTGTTTACATGCAGTGCGTTCACATGTAGTGAACTTTATGTGAAGATGTCATACAAACTGTTAAATATGCTCAAATTCGACAGTGTGAAGATGATTCCATATTGTGGACACCTCACTTATTACGTTGGCGAGAGAGGGAGAGAGAGAGAGAGAGAGGGAGGGGGAGCCATTGGCGGCGGAAGCCAAAAATTTTAGGAGGGGACAACCAAAAAAATTTTGACAAGTAAAAAAAAAAAAAAAAAAAGTTCTCAACCCAAAAAATTTTAGGGGAGAAGGCGTAGGAAAATAAATTGAAAAGCATCAGTAACAAATTTAGGGGGGGGGACCGTCCCCCCTCCTTCCGCCGCCTATGGGGGGAGCTATGGAGGAAAGGCGGGAGAATACGACATCTTGGAAGTTGGATAGGCCCTCTGGCATGTTTGGAGATAGGGAAAGCTTTTTCGACGAAATACTAATTCAAAACAAATATATAAATTTAATGAAGGCCAATTTGTTCGAAATTGTTATTACGTTGGCGAAAGAAATCGGTCCATTCTTTATTCTTTTATTCAGTTACGAAACGATTCGCGTTGGAGCTAGGCTATTGTACTACGCAGTATACTTGCATCCTTTTAATGTCCCGTGGCTTTATTTATGGGTCATTTATCATTGATACCGAGAGCTCTATGCATGTTTATGTCCAGGAAATTAATATTTTGTGTAATACTATAGGTCAATACACATGCACTTGTGATTCGACGCATCCTTGAATGACAAGTCCACCTCAACAAAAACTTGATTTGAATAAAAAGAGAATAATTCAGCAAGCATAGTACTGAAAAATTTCATCAAAATCGGATGTAAAATAAGAAAGTTATGGCATTTTAAAGTTTCGCCTATTTTCAGGAAAATAGTTATATATGACCTCAAATGCCCTCTTTGAGAAGTGGGAATGAAAATTGAATTCTTTCAAAGTGAAATTCCTTTTTATTGGCTTCTCAATTTTCAAAGAGACAAAATAGAACCTTGGTGCGATGGCGCCTTTTTTTTTGGGGGGGGGTGCTCCTGTTCAATATCATTGATCCATGCCTATTTATAGACCACTGAACCGTTCTCTACATATGTTGTAGCACAAAAAAATCATACAAATAGCTATAGGTTATGAAAAAAAGTAAAATGTATAGTGACATATATGATTGCGGAGACATTTTCATGGAGTATATACCAATGATGTTTTTCAAAATTGGGGTTACAAAACGTTTTTGCACTGTTTGAGATGTTACTCCAATCATCAACAAACACTAAAAGTAGGCATTTCTATTGAAACATTTTGAAAACTGTTTAGATCAAACATCATGAATTCGATATCGTTTAATATTATTTCAAAAATCCCTCGAGGCCTTTCGGAAGTGTTTAAATAACGTTATGTGCCAAAGGGACTAGAAATAACAAAATAAATCAAATAGATACTAAAGCCATTGCAGTCTAGCCTGCATTATGCAATCAGTGTCATTTTTGTGACATTAGACAATCTTTTTTTCTAATTTCCCTACCTTCTATATATATGATTGTCAAGCGGAATGATGACCCTGTCAATTCATTACTGAATAAGAATAATCGTTTTGCTTCTAATGGTTTATATAAGATTGGAAGGCGTACGGAGAAGGGTACTATACAAGCAGATTTATTAATGCATTGTAATCAGCCATGTCATAATTGTCTTATTCTTGATACACCTTTCAGTGTGGACTGCAGCAAGTACAAACTTCTGCTGCCTGGCTGAAAATCTGAAGAATCCGTGGATATGCAACTATTTCGTTAGAGTATCAGGGTATATAAATCTGACACATTGGTTAAGATTCGATGTTGACACTACCACAGCGCTCCTGTCGGAAAAGTGATGCATCACATGACTGGGATGATAAAACCTCGTTCAGTTGCGCAAAATTTAAATATTTTGATGACAGCCCTGAATAAGCTAGAATTTGAAGTTATGACAGGGATATCAACATTCGTTTGCCTCAATCGGTTCTTCCGCACAGGAGACTGTTTTCATGCAATACGAGACTGCCATTATTGCTCTTTTTGAAAATACAGCCCTCTAATTAAATATAATCTGCCCGAAAAGTATTCAAATTTTGAGGTACGAGGTTTTGGTGCCGGGTAAAAATGGCAGAAGTAAAAATGGCAGAGGTAATAATGGCAGAGGTAAAAATGGCAGAGGTAAAAATGTCAGAGGTAAAAATGGCAAAGGTAAAAATGGCAGAGGTAAAAATGGCACGAAGACTCAGAGACTGATACCACACATACCGATCATCTACAGAAATGGACATCACCCACCTCTCCCACACACAGACAAACACACAACCACCCACGCTCCTAACGCAGAAACACTGATACACACACCCATCATCTACAAAAACGGACACCCTCTTACCCCCCCCACACACACCCCACCCACCCACACTTCATGCAAACACCTACGCACACTTCCACATACACACACACACCCATCATCTGTAAAAACGGACACCCTCTTACCTCCCCCCACCCACCCACACTTCATGCAAACACCTACGCACACTTCCACATACACACACACACACCAATCATCCATAAAAACGGACACCCTCTTACCTCCCCCCACACACCCCACACACCCCCACCCACCCACACTTCATGCAAACACCTAGGCACACTTCCACACACACACACGCACACATCTCATGCATCATTAACACTATTTTGTGGGGTATACACACTCGAAACACAATTACTCCCACTTCTCTGCTCGAAGCATTTAAAAAATAAACATGGACAGCCTCTCAGCAGGTTGTTTGCAAATCTTAATTTTTATTTAAAAAATCTATCTAATGAGAAGGCATGATGGTGTATGGTTTCATATAAAACCACTTCAAATATAAAATTATATTCCATCAAATAGTTGTTCATTCAGCCACTTAGTACTGACAATTTCATAATAAAACTCTAGGCATCAAAATCCTATAACTTTAATGAATAGGCATGATGTATTACTATTAAAGCACTTCTAAAAATATTGCATCTACATTTACCTCACTTCGCCTGAGTACTATTTTGCTCCTTTTCAAGAGCCTCAAAGCCTGTAATGAAAATGAAAATCCATATTTTATCGTTCGAAATAGACATGAATGAAATACTTCAAAAATTTGTGTTGCCCAATTGATCATGGGCCCAGCAGCCGCTGTGCAGCGCCAGACCGACAAGGTTAATCGTTAAACGCCAAACATGGTAGCAGCATCTCGCGGCCGGGGTTCGAACTTCCCACCTCCCGGTTGTGAGACGAATGCTTTACCAAATGAGCCAACACATGCGGTATAGCAGTTTAAGTAACTCTAAATACTATTTCTTTCCAAAGTTTGGATTTATTGCTAGATGTAATGGAATATTCCATCATACATAAAACAAGTTGTTTTTAAGATGTACTTAACATCTCTTAAAAATTAACCTTTTTTTCAATACCTTGTTTTTTTTCAGCCTTGCTTAAAAACATGTAGGTCTTTTCAGTCTTAAAGGTCTTCCTTGCAAAATCCTTGTATACATGACTCGGATATGATAATTTATACAGATTTCTTTCAGATACTTTCCACTGTTTTTGTTATGTACCCGATGTTTTGTGCATTTGGTGGAATAAAGAATAAAGCAAAATTAAGGAAACAATTGCAAAGTTTTACAACAGAAGACAATATACCAAAACCTAGATTAGAATTGAATTCAGAAAGACAGATTCAGACAATTTATTTTGTGTCATTTTGCTAGTAAAACAATATCATAAAGTTTATATCTATAGAAAGCAGTACCTAATAACATTACCAAGACACATGTACATATATTTCCATAGCTCAAATTTAAATGACACAAATATTCAATAAAGGAAAAAGGATATCCATAACCCCAAAACTTTTGTAAAATTAGAATGTTGAACTACATGTAATATTATAATTCACATTATTCAAATTTCCCAGCCACAGAGAGGCATTAAGTGAAAGTACATGATAAAGAATGACAACTGAAAATAGCTTATTATTGCATATCATATGCAATGCATCGTCATTATTTCAGAGTCTGAACAAAGCTATTGATGCACATATGTGTACGAGTGAGCACTTTGTTAATGTTGCTAAAAATAGTGATATTGCTATTTGATGCTAGCCCCCCCCCGCCAATGTTCACCATTTCTGGAATATATATGTATATATAAAATATAGAGATATGCACAATATACAAATTTTATGTACATGTACATGAAAGACAGAAATATACTTTTGATTTATATCAACAAGGTTTTGTTCTTATTTTGACAGTTATCAACATGGAAACATGGACACACAAAATAGTACTTCTAAAAAATAGTACAAAGTACAAAAGGATAAGCAAATAAGCATACCCTAAAAAAGGTGAACTGGAATATCATTTAAAAAATGATACTACAGAAATATGTTAGGCACAATAGTCAAATTATATTTCAAATTCATTGCTAATCATCTACACTGTCATTGTTATCAGTCAAGTTACTAAAACCGCATGGGCTACACAACATATCCCTGTGGGATTCCTGTTGTTCCGATGCAAATTTGACAAAGAGCCTGTAAAATTACTCTTAAGAAATCATAAATGATGATCAAAAAGTCATCTAAATAAGTCTGAACGTAACTGAAACATTAATTGGTGATGAAAATTTAGTGTGTTTGGTTGAGGTAGAAAAGGCAGCATTCTATTTTATGGAGTCTTGTTGTAGCTCCATTGGTTTTAGCATGAAGCTGTTCATGAAGTTACAAGCAACATTATGAAAAGAATATTTTCTGGATGATAAATCACATCCCTAATAATTTCTATTCCCAACTGATAAAGTTGATCTTCGATGAAGTTTTTGTTATTGTAATTTTGTGGAAGATGGAATGGTGAATTTCTGATGTATGTGGCATATCTATCTACAATGAGTTGGACAGATGAAGAACAGAAATGTAAACGGTTTGAGACAGAGCTTCAGCAAGATATCTATCTAAGCCGATCTGAAATCAGACTTATCTCTTGATAATAATAATGGCTAGTTTTTGTACAGCGCTTTTACCAAAATGGCTCAAAGGGCTTTACAGCATATAAGCCTACACCCCGGTCATTGGATTTGTTTCGATTCCGCACAAAGAGCACAATTTCCACTCCCTGGGGAGCATCCATCACAGCCTCAAAATGGCGCTGGTAAAAACAAACATACAATAACTTTCGCATCCTAGCGGAAAAGAACTACTGCACGTGCACTACAAAAAATGAACATCGTTAACTATTCTACCCTGAAAAGAAGTAACGTACAAAAGCAACCTCTGTTTCACAAAACAAAGTACGTCTATCATAACCCTGACACCAATGTAATATCATGATGACTAACCTACCATATGTCAATCATCAGCATATTCCCTACATATAATAAATTTGGCCCAAACAGACTGCTAACTAGGGACAATACAAAAATATTCATAACGAACACAATACTGCTTTCAGCTTTTTCCGACTAATTTAGAGAAGTTCCTAAAGCAGAGGCTCAACTAATGCCATGTTTACAATAATCTTAAGACAGCCAGTCTGCTTTGCCCGAATAAAGGGCAATGAGCATATTATGAAAATATCAATACCTTGAATATATCAATATATTGAAAAGTTGATTGGTTTCAGACATTCTAAAGTGGAATACATAAGCTAATCTTCTGACTATCAATCACGCATTTTCTATGCATTTTTGTTTCATTTTAACTCATGCATTCCAATATTTAATCATGCCTCCTTTCTCCTTTCCATTTTTGTGCACGCTTTGAAAATAAAATGCCACACAGCCTCAGCATGTCTACAGTACTAACCCAGATTTGGTTCACTTGTGTCATCATAGTGCCATTCTATTCCCAGCTATCCCATACGTTGTTGTGAAGAGCTGGGTTTGCCCGTGGGTCTTGATCCGGGTAGTGCACAGGGACCGCACCTTGCTGGTATTCATAAAGTTTGTCTAGAAGGTCCTTCACCACGTTCCCTTGCTCGTCAGAGAGGTCGTACACCTCGTAAGGGTCGTCCTTGATGTTGAATAGCCACACGCATTTCCCTTCTGGTACGACAGGTATCACAGGTTGCAGTCCAGATTCGGGAGGCGGAATCCAGTACCCTAGCCCTGTTATTGTGAAAAAAAATACAGTTGGGTCTGGATAGGTCAAATCTCTATAATGTGAATAATTAGCTCTAAGTTGACCAAACCAAGCTCTGCACAGCATCATACAGGGGCTACGGACAAAACAGTGTACGAAAACATTAAAATGACCATGATTGTGATTTTTTTTATTGTTGTGATGGTCATACCAGGAAGGGTACTTTCTTGAGCTTCCATCCCTGACATGACTCAATCCTAACGCAAGTTCAGTAACTTGTTACTACCCTCGATACTAACCTGGGTTGCCAGTGATTAACTTCCAGTCCTTGTATCGTATGGCTGCTCTCGTAGAAACATTGAACTTGGAAGGAAATGTGAAGTTACAACTGGGGATAGGGGGTTCCAGGGTGAGAGGTGGTTTGGGTTGCAGTGGTGCTCCAAGTGGATCGATGTTATGAAGGAGCTCTGTTCTTGGTGAAGAAATCCCCTGGCTGTTGGAAGACGAGAAGAGATAAAAAAAGCTAAATTTGCGGAAGTCAAACTTTGCATAGGTCAAATCTTCTGGGACCAATGGAATCTCTTTGACTTCAAAGAGGTATGCAGGAAAACTAACGTGTTCAGGAGAAACTCAACTTAGAAGAGATATACTGGTCAACTTTTGTAAGTCGATCTTCATTGACCCAAATATTTGCCTAAGTCAAACAGATTTCTGAAGTGCAACCTATTGTATGTAACCAAGAAAAGAGGGATCACATCAGTAATCAATGATAAAATGATAAATGATAAATTCATAATTTATTGTTCGAAATAGACATGAAATGAAATACTCCGATAATTTGCCCAATTGATCGTGGGCCCGGCAGCTGCTGTGCAGCGCCAGATCGACGAGGCTCTATCCCTTTAATCTTTGAACGCCAAACAGGGTAGCAGCAACTCCTATCTTTTAACGTCTTTTGGTCTGACACGGCCGGGGTTTGAACCCCCGACCTCCTGGTTGTGAGACGGACGCTCTACCAACTGAGCCAACACACCGGTTAGATAAAGGGCAGATAAAGGATTAAGCAGAAGGGGATGGAATAATTTTCTGAAATCAAGCAAGGAAAATGTAAGCCTCAAAAGAGAGGGTACATTCCTCTTTGGTACCCCCTCTCTGGATCGACGCCTGGCAGCAATTGAAGTGAATATTTATAAGAGCACGATACAGGATTAGAACAAGATTGAGGTCAATCCAATGACAATGATTTCAGTTCCCACTTCTTTTCTTCTTGTTGAGTCCTTACCAGTGTCATCAGGGCTCTCATCTTACGAGTTCAGATAGCTCCAATCAACCTTATCTATATGGAAAACCAACAATGTCATATTTCTTTTTCTTTAGGAAATTTTTATGATGTCCTTTGTAAATAAAGATAAGCACCCTGAATCATCAAGAAAACAATGAATGTACATTTATACATCATATCTGGAAAATGTTTAAAACACGCATTTTGGATGTTGACGATCCTGGCTTTCCCGAGTTGTGGTTGATCAGATCAATCGTAACTCTTTGTAAGACGGGGCCTAGAAGCAACCCAATGATGGTGTGAAGGTGACCAACCAGAGAGGAATATGGTTCCATGAGATTAAAACGATTAAAACTTTGACCTTTTTAGTGTTTTCAGAATTTCAGATACAAGCTCTAGTGATGCTACCTCCTCTACATAAGAAAAAAAAGGTTAACACTGATTAAAATGTATACACTATTAGAAAAATAGAAGATAATTTTTCTCAAATTTTTGAGATAAACAAATGACTTGACTCTCTTTACCTGATGGTTTGCCAGACATTGTATCCATCTAGCTTGGTTCCTTTCAGGGTCCAGCCAGCGATTCCCTCAACTAGAGTTGGGTACCAGTCACTAACATGAATGAGTTCTCTGTTGATAGTGCCCTGGACGTCGTCAGGCAGTAAGGGGCTGGATACAAAGCCTACACCGTGTATTCCTCCTTCCCAGAGTGATCCCTTCCAGCCTCGGAGGGGCCAGTTGTTTCCCCCTGCAATAACCTGACCACCATTATCTACGGAATATTAAACAAGGCAATTATCAGAAAATTTGCACACCATGAGACAACACATATATCTATAAACTTTGGTAGCATCAAGCTCCCTCCCCCCCCTACTAGCTCCAACCCAAATACTGTCAAGTGTTTAAAGGACCATCACAAAAAATAATTCCTGGGTTTTGTAACTTGATTCTAGTAATTAAATTTGAGTACTCTTAAAACTGATCTTGTTACTTCATAAACGAAATTCTAAGACCCAACACTCAATTCCTTTAAGATGAAATACATTTCTAGGATTTAGAATCAATTTCAAAGTTCATTGTAGATCTAAAGACTTCATGTGTTAAAAAAAAATTATATTAATTGTAACATGTTACTGAAAAAAAAATGAATTCTATTACCAGTTGAGAAGATGAGAACAGTGTTATTCCAGAGGCCTGTTTTCTTCAGACTTCCAGTGATGTTTCCAACAGCTTCGTCCAGGCACGTAGTCATACCAGCGTAGATCCTACGATTCTTGTCTACGATGGATTTATATGGCTCTATGTATTTCTCTGGGACTTCCAAAGGAGAATGGACAGCTTGGAACGGCAGGTACAAGAACAGGGGCTGATAAAAAGATTGAGAATGATCATGTGTTGAGAAAGAACAATCAGTCAGTACAGGTTAATAGATTTCAAATTTTTTAGAACCATTCAGACTTTGAGTATTTGCTAGGCTCCAAGACAATTTCAAAATTTTGGGTAAATAATACATCAAAATCTACTTGTGTGTCCTAGGATGGTCAAGTAGGACATAACATGAATAGTCCATCAATCTTTATTGCTTCCTGTTAAAAAGTGTTAGCTTTTCAACCAAGACGGATCTCGATTACTTTTGGGTTTGGCTCAATCAATATTGGTATTTCCCTTAAACAATGCAACGCCATTATGAAGCTGAAATGTCTAAACCATTCTAAAAATTTGTCTCCGACACAAAAGACAGAGGAAATTTATCAGCATCCATTCTTTCAGAACATTGAAAGATGAATCTGCTAAAAAAATATTTTCTTTTGCAAATGAAGGAGAGTTGTTTCAGCATTGGATCCCTGGTAGGATAGAAGATTATTGTAGTTGCCAAGTATAGTGAGTGCCTCAAGTGTTAATAATAATAACAATCATAATATGCAACATTAATATAGTGCTTAATACAAATGATTCCAAGGGGTGCATATTATTACCATGGCTTAAGCACGGCTACCCTGATTGGGAGCTCGAGTATTCAAGGAATTCCTTCCTACCGGGTACCCATTAACTTTACCCGGGTAGAGAGTGGCAAATGTAGAAAAAATGCCTTGCCAAAGGACGCTCGTGCTGCGGTGGGATTTGAACCCCGTGAACCTTGTTGTTCAAAGTCCAGAGACTTATCCACTGAGCCACAACACTTAACTGGGTCTTATCGCGTTGACAGTACAGAACAAACCTTCTGTTGGTCATGCTGCTCTATGACCTGCTGGGCACGTTGTGCAAAGACATGAGTCGAGTAGATACCACTGTAGTTTGCTGCAGGTTCGAGGTTGTCACGGAAGTCAAGGCCGTGCCAGCGTTGGGAGATAAATTGTAATGCAAGGTTGTGTGTGTAATAATCTTCACCTCCATTCAAGTAACCTACAACAGGAGATATAAAAAGACAGTCAGCCAAGCGTAATCATCACATTTTTCATTAATTCATTCTTGTGTGAATAATATGTCTCCCTTAATAATGAAATAAGTTGCAGCAATAAATATCTAATGCACTAAATCAGTGGCCCATTCATTTTTTTCTAGTTCTTCGGGAAAAAATTTGAATAAACCTAATTTCATATAATGAAATACAAAAGAACAAGTGGGGATGTGACATCATCAGCCCATCTAATGAATAATCATGACTTTGTTATTTGTTATCCGATTTTGATGAAATTTTCAGCACTTTGCTAAGTGAATTCTATTCTATTTACACATATTAAGCCATAAATACTTTCAGCCCGGACCATCTCTTAATTCACAATTTTATTTGGTTTACTCATTGAGCATATTGTTATTTTCACAAAGTGTTTTTTTTTGTACATGTACAACAATGGTACTAATTAAATCTCATGAGACTATTAGCAATTTGGACTAAAGATGTGACATACATTAGGGCCATAAAAGTTAGGTGTTTGCAGATGCCCCCCCCCCCCTCCCCCGAAAAGAAAATATGCTAAAAAATAGAATGTACACCATTCATGGAATTAGTAATCTCTTCTTATTATTAGTTTATTTTTGCTTTTCTATGAATATTTTTTGTCAATAAAAACATTTTGACAAAGTAGCCCCCCCCCCCTCCACCTTACAAAAGAAGCTTGTACTGGCTTGTAAAACAAAAAAAATTCATAGAATAGGCCTAATCAAGGGCTCTGTTTACAAAGAGTTATGATCAATTAATTCACTCCGGCGCGTGCTAAAGCCGGGGTAATAATAGAAGGGCCCGCTGGGAGAACAGTTTTCGGAACTGAAGTGGCTACCCTGGGTAAATATGCCGCTATTATTATTATTATTATTAATTTCAACTGTATGGAAATTGATCCATGTCATGATTTTTTTCTTCAGGAAATTTGCAGTTAACACAGAGTATCACACAGAATCTTCAAAAGAACAATGAATGTATGAATATATATAACAAATTGGCATATTAGATGTTGACGTTGCTGGCCGTCCATAGTTGTGTTTGATCGGATCAATCACAACTCTTTGTTCGATGGGGCCTTGGATACTTACCAAAGAATGATTTGAATCCTCGATTAGTCGGCCAGCATGGTCTCTTGTAAAAACCGAGGTGCCATTTCCCAATGACGTGAGTCTCATATCCTGCATCGCTCAGTTTGTCCGCCAATGTAGGATCGTTGAGTGGGAGACAGTTTGGCTGAGCAGGCCTGATAATGCCATGTTGAAGACCAGTATGTATCTGCAACGAATTTGAAAAAAAAAACCATTTCAAAAGTTTTTCCAAGATGTAGTTTACTCTTTGCCCCGCTTTGTTCGACTGGAGGCACATCCAGCATACTACCTAGGTTGACTCAGTCACATTTTATTTAAAATACACACAGGGTGCATTAAGTCTATTGTTCACACATACATACACAACAGTGACGTGTGCAGACAGATGGGGCCTTGGAGCACCATTTTTTTTTTTAATTTGAAAATTAAAATGTTTTTTCCAAGAAAATCATATAGTTCTTCTTTCAAAATTTTAAGAGATTTTTGGCACACTTAATACTCGCAAGAATATTAAAGAACAGTATCAACTGAAAGTTGTTGTGAAATAAAAATAATTTCATGTCATGTTACTAAGAAAAAGTGCACAAGCCACAAGTCATACTCATAGCCCCCCACCCCCTTATTCATGTTATTACTTTCAAGTCCTTTGAAATTGCAGCCAGGTTCGCTTCAATGCCTTCAGCTTTGGGGGACAGACAAACGAACAGTTCTTTACTCTCAGTGCTCCCAGTCCAGTGCTTATGGCATGCTATGCAAATTACCTGATATTTGCCGCTCATAAGTTGACTTCTCGTCGGAGTACAGATCGGTTGCACGTAGTAATTCTCGAGCTTCACTCCGGCGCTGGCGAGGCCGTCCAAATTCGGTGTTTTTATGAAGCCGTTATTGTGATAACCTATATCATGGAATCCATAGTCGTCAGCCAGTATCAACACGATATTTGGTGGCAAAGCATGTAATGTGGGGAAGTTAAAAAATAAAAGGAAAGACAGGCAAAATAGACAGAAATCCATCCTGGATTTAACACGTCCGAATTCAATCAACCTATCTACGTACTGCACCGCACTGGCACCATATCAGTGACTGGCACTAGCTAGCACGAGCTGAGGAGAGTCACATGTTGTTGTTGTTGTTGTTCGCTTGGGTTTTAAGGCGCGTGTCTTAAAACCCAAGCGAACAACAACAACAACAACAACATGTGACTCTCCTCAGCTCGTGCTAGCTAGTGCCAGTCACTGATATGGTGCCAGTGCATATCGAACAAGTGGTCTTTATTCAGATGTTCAAATATTATTTCCTTATCTCAATATTGTTTTCCACTAATTTCATACGCTGCTACCTTTTATATACCCTTTTGTAATTTTTATTCACGCAGATAAAACATTAGTCTCATATTTTCGGTGGATTTCTTTCATAAATTTTAATTTCATGAATGTGGTGTAATATAAGCGATCACAATCAAGGCTAAAAGTTGATCACTTGCATACTGAGTTGTCAGGTGATCGTAATGTTTACATCGGGAATGATTATTATTGGACATGACAGGTGTAACTTTTGACCAATGACCGATTAGAAGTTCCGTTGTAGAATTGAGCGTTTGAAAATGAATAAATAAAAAAGATATAATTACAGGATTATGTGTGTGTGGGAGGGATGGTGCCCTAGCACAAGTGCTTTAAGTGCGTTAAGTGTGAAGGGGGTGGGGCTTACTATGAAAAAAATCACATTCGGATGGAGTAATTTTGTGTAAACGTTATTTGAAAAAAGAAAATGTGGAGGGTTATGGAAAATCTCATGTGGCATATCATGAAGGGATATACTTTATTTGAATATGTATTTTCCCTTAATTTTTTCATCCTCTTTACTCTATATTGTTTGATTCTGTTACCTCGTCCAAAACTATGAAAGCCTGTACATTTTTCAAAAGATTTTAAATATAAAAATAAGTCTCATTTTTGTTGAATAACTTGTAGATACAGTTGGCTTCCCTGGTTCCAGTCATTATAACTTTAACTTTTTGTTTATTAATCTTGTTAACTTTTTCATTATATTGTAATGCGCAGTTGAGTAAATTCATACAGAAATTGCGCAATAATGTGTACAATTACTACTACTACTACTACTACTACTACTACTACTACTACTACTACTACTACATGTACTACGTATTATTATCATTCCTCTAAACAGGATCAAGTCCGTACTTTTTCTTGATAACTTTGCTCTAACAAAAAGCACCAAGTAATTTCAAGTGCAACTAAGAACTTTACACTACTAATGTCCGAGAGTCTTTCTTATCAATCTGGTTGTGCCCAAGATAGCTGCCTTCTGAATGTCGTACATCCGAAGATGAGGAGAGATCTTGGTTATTATCTTCGTAGTTATCGTTATTATTGTTATTATTAGTATTATAATTATTATCATTAATAACATTATCATTATCATTATTATCATCATCATCATCATTATTATCATTATCATCATCTTCATCATTAGTATTATCATTATTATTATTATTATTACTATCATCACCGTCATTATTGTTATTGTCATCACTATTATTGTTATTATTATTATCATTATCATTTTTATGGATTTTCAGCATTTTTATTTGTATTTTGTCTTTTCACAGCAAGTAAAAGATGTAAATCCTATTATCGATGGGATTGAACTCGAGACGTACGAACCCGCCAAGGGGAGCGTCTTCCGTCAGCCTGAGGATGCCGATACGGGATCCATCGGCACCGAGTTCCATCCCGAAGATCGGCGACAGAACTCGAGGAAAAAGACCCTGCTAAAAGGTTTCATTGCGGTGGCAATCGTCGTCGCCATCGTCGTCGTAATCGTCTGCCTCGTCATCTTTCTGGGTGAGTCGTGCAGCAGTTGTCTTCCATATCATTTTTTTTTCCAAGGGAGAATTTTATACTGACGATAATAAGCTGGGTATAATAAACTTATCCCTAAAATAATAGACGTCCCTGCAGCAGAGTCTCGAGAACACACGTCATCTTGCCAGATTGCGTAATCTTACAGGAAATTGGTAGGCCTATTTGGTGTACGGAATCTTATAAATTTCCTTAAATAAAACACACTCTTCCCCTTTTTAAACATACCTGTTCTGTTAAATTGCTGAAAATTTCCTCTTTTTATTTACAGAATGATTATGTTATTGCTTTCTGCAAAATCTTCTTTTTTCCTGTAAAATCAGGGGTTTTTTTAACAGTGTAGCAGATACAAAAAGAATTAATTAAGTTTTAATGAAAATCCATCAAACATAATGACAGGGTTTTTTGTCGACGCATTATATTGTGTGATATGAATGCCATAAATTCACTTTCCTTCTAATGGAACAAGATAAACAATAATTTTCTTGTATAAGGTGTGTGAAAACATATTCTTAATAAATATATCCACCTAACAAAAGAAGCCATTGTAATTTGTATGAGAAAATTAGTATACTTCTTGGAATTTATAGCTATTCATTGAGGAGCTGCTTTTCTGTGACGTCACAAAATAAAAACATAACTCCGTAATTCTTAGGTAGATTTTTATATCAAACTTTCATTGATTTCTTTGTAATGATTTGTTTCTGTTTTGTGAAAACAACTTATTATCATGGTCAATATTCTTTTTAAGTCGAAGAAAAAAGTTTGAAAGTTTTGAAGTTTCAAAAAAAAAAATCAACACCTAAATTCAAAATAGTCGATGTCGACCTACTGCTGACTAGTTAACACGCGTTTATTTGCATGTTTATTTTAGTCGGATTTTTTCCTAAAGTTTTCAATTTTCTATTTTCCCTTTTTTTACGATCACAGGTCCAGAAGTCAAAGGGTCCCCAACATCGGCACCAACAAGGGCTACACCAACAGGAACTACAACATTAACCCCTACTGGTAAATATTCTATTTCATTATTAAACTGCTTCTCCAAGCATTGTGCTTCACCCACAAGGTTACAATTCATAATTCCGAAGGTTCGTAATTCCGAAGGTTCTTTATTCCGAAGGTTCGTAATTCCGAAACACGTAAATTGCCTATACCTCGATGTTCGTCAATCCGAAAACGTAAAAGGGTTCGTTAATCCGAACATTTGTAGCATTATTCCGAAGGTTCGATAATTTGAAAACGAAATAAGGTTCGATGTGCCGAAGGTTCGTTAATCCGAAAACGAAATAAGGTCTGTTGTTCCAAAGGTTTGTTAATCCGAAAACGAAATAAGGTTCGTTGTTCCAAAGGTTCGTTAGTCCGAAAACGAAATAAGGCTCGTTAATCATTTCGTTTTCGGACTACCGAACCTTCGGAATTACGAACCTCGTTTCGTTTTTGGATTAACAAACTTTCGGAATTACAATCCTCGCTTCGTTTTCGGAGTAACGAACCTTCGGAATCATAAACCTCATTCCGTTTTCGGACTAACGAATCTTCGGAAATACGAACCTTCGGAATAACGAAACTTCGGAATTATGAATGTATGCGTACCCACAACTATACCCTGGACTTGACCTTTAATAGTGATTTGAAAGAAACAGCAAGTTCTGTGTGTGCTACTCTCTTGTGGAGACTCACATGTCGACCAAAGTTCTAATCATGATCTAAGCATGAAGACCACATTCACGATACATAAATGGTATAGCAATTTTGATTTTGTACAGCCCCATTCTGCTAAATTTAGAAGTAGAAAAAAATAAGTTGATACTAATAATGCAAAGTATTGCATATGTTGCATTTTATTTAATTATTCATTGTAAGATAAAAGAGCTATATGCCGATCGAATTCTATCCTCTGGTGTGTTAAAGGAGAATAAATCACTTTGGGCATTTTAGCTTGTATGAGAACAGTCAGAGAAATCAAAGAAAAAGATCGATGAATTTTTGCGAACAAAAAATTGGACAAACAATAAGAAAGTTACAGGTATTTCAAAGTAGATATCACTTTTGCCATGGAGATCCTCCCATTGGCAATGCGACCATAATATGTGTGATGTCACACATGCATGAACTGGAAAAGGCCCTCCTTTGTATGCTGAAAATATACCCCGATCATCTACTTTGCTAAAAGGTTTTTTTTTTAATTTATTTTATGAAACATCTTTTCTCCCATGGAAAGATTACCCCCGGCAACTACTCCCGAAAGATATATACCCCGGCGCCGGAATAACTATATGACAATGTTATTCCGGGCCCCAGAATAATATTACATTTTTCTATAATTTTTTTTTGCTATCTAAATCTCGTTTCCCTTCCCCTTTAGGTACCGTTATTCCTACTATCATACCTGGGGTATCCATTGGTAAGTATCATTAGATGATATTAATTAGCCATATTAGATCATTGTCTTAATAGACTAGATTCTAGAAAATACAAATTTTGAATTTGATTGAAGTAATATAATTATGTTTTCTATTTTTATATAAAATAATCTGCATTTGTTGTGTCACCACACGGGATTTTATTTATCATCTTTGGTGTGGGTTTATTTGGTTGTTGGAAATGAGCACTTAAAAATCTTAATATCGTGCATGGATATTTTTCATTATCATCATATTCTTTTTTTTTTAATTATAAGAAACTCTTTTAGTCAAAGCGTAACAAAACTGCACATCAAATAGCATTACGAGTCCTGGAGTTAATTAAATTCAGTGGCCACATACATAGTCCTTTTCATGGATCTGAGCTTTAGAATAGTGTGTACATCATTTAGAGAAACACGGCAACTGTGAGTAGAAAATGAACATAGTAGATCAATACCAATAAACCCCACTGGATCTTTCTCTATCTTCATAACATGGAAGAGATCCAAATAAGATTTCACAAAGATTTTTAAAATTACATGTATGACAATGTTCGTCATCACACTTCTGCTATTTATTATAAACATAAGAAATAGATATTTAGTTGTTTGTTTGTAGTCAAATATAATATATATATAATAAAAACATTGACTGTTAATTGTGGGGGCAGTTGGTTAATTCGATCGATGTTGATGCTGGAGGAAGATGCACAGTTCAACGAATTATCCCGAGAGTTTTTATTCACTTGACAAAAGAAACTGTGGCAAAGTTAAAACAGTATTCTGTATCATGATTAAAGACTCTTAAAATATGTTGGGCAATATACTGTCCACACAACAATTGGTTTAAGCTTTATCCACTTCTGGGTAATTTTAAACCATTGCAATAGCGAGTGCTCTGGGTGAAAACTACACAGTAATGGTTAAAAATTACACAGAGTTGGATAATTTTTTAACCAGTTGTTGCATAGAGCTGGTTATTGTGTATTGCAGAACATTTTAAGAGTGTACTAATGTATAACTAATCATTTATTATCATCTGCATTTACCAAACCTAGGTGATGTGAATATCGAAATGACAGCCACCCTGAATGGAGTTGATTTTATGCCAGAATTTAATGACCCCTCATCTACTGAATACATGGAGTTTGTGAGCAAGGCAGAAGCCGAGGTAACATATCCGGACCCCCCCCCAAAAAAAAAACCACCTCTGTGGGTTTCATAAAGCTTTCGTAAATTACGTACTTTTTGGCGCAAGACTGTGCTGGAGATAACATTGTTAAACGCTTGATAAACGTTGTGTATTTAGAGTGTGTTCACAGTGTTTTCCATAGTGTGTTCATAAAGTGTTCACAGTGAGTTAAAAAGTGCGTTCACAATGTGTTCAGAGCCTCAAAGTATCACATGTTGCATCCACATTATTTTCACGTTTTCGGTGTGTTCACATTGTCACAGTGTGTGTTTACGGTATATTCACAGTGTGTTCGAAGTGTGTGGGATGTTCACAGTGTGTTCAAAGTGTGTCCATGGGATGTTTAGTGTGTTCACAGTATGTTCACAATGTGTTCATGGTATGTTCACAGTGTGTCCACACAGTGTGATCACATAATGGAACATGTCAAGGTCTGATTCGTACTGTTACAATACCTTAATTTACAATAAAGGTGCTGCGCACTGTGTCCCATACTGGGAACACACTCCGAGTCTCTGAGACATACTGTGGAACATTGTTATCTTTCCAGCAGGCATTCTGGCTGTGCTAAAACGATATACTCCAAATGCATCTTGTTGTAAAATGTGGACTGAGCTTAATCGTACAACCCTAATTAAATCTAGACAAATCAGTTTTTGTTAACTCTCTCCGAACGCGGTAAAATTTCATCTTCATCCGAGTCCCGTGACACAGAGGTTAGCGATTAATCGTACGTATGATTTTCACGATTCATTGTACATTTGCTGATGTGGTTTACGGTACACCATGTGGAGTGTTATAGAAACAGTGGATAGAAGAAGAGAAGAAGTGGATAGGCGAGAAAGTGGAGATTTGAGAGTAGAGTATTCTTTCTTGAAAATAGTCCTGAAAAGGACTGTAAACCAGAAGGAATGTTGAGTGAGAACAGCTTGAGTAGTAGAGCTGATGAGGAGATGATGGTTTGAGTCGGCGAGTAGAGATGAAGAGTAGTAGAGAGACTCAACGTTTCGGACAGGTTGACTGTCCGTCTTCAGGACATTGTAGTCAATGCAATCAATCATTTAAAAAATGTTCTATGATCATTGCTAAGCTTTGTGTTACGGACTCCTGGTGGGATTGAAAATGACAGAGAATCTAATTTACCAACCGAAAACATGTTCCATTCGTGGCAGATCAAGAAGATGATCATAATAAACCTTAATTCTTTCTTTGAAATTGTTGCTTGATTTTCTGGTTTCATTATTATAGAATATTATTGACAGTGCATATCATTCACTTCGAATTACTCTTTCTGTCAAAATGATTTTCCTTTTTTAATCACATATTTGTGTCCCCTTTTTCAGATTATGAACGGGCTACAGAATCACCAGATCGGAGGTTACGTAATGAGTGCAAATGTGACCAGCTTGAGGTATTTCTCTCTTGCATTTAAATGACATATACTAACACCCCTTTAAAAGTATATATATCATCATAAAACTTCTGCAATAACATATTTGATTGTATACGCGTAGAGGACAGTTTATCCGATATTATCTCAGGTCCTTCTGAGGGGACCTTAGGCCGTCGGTCCTCTGGTTGCTTGCTTACAAGCATTCATGCTTTCTTAGCAATCAGGTAAAAAAATCACCACCAATCAATATGGGACTATTTGTCCTATATCATATTCCTGAGTCCGATATTAAAGGGGAATCCAACCCAAATAAAAACTTGCTTTTATAAGAAAAAGAAAAATCAGACAAGTCGATAGGTGAAAGTTTGATCAATATTGGACAAACAACAAAAAAGTTATGAATTTTTAAATGTTGTAAATATTGGTAATCACTATACCCATGGAGACTTCAAATTGGCCACATATGGGATGTCATAGTGATGTAAGGCAAGGACTACTCTTCCATGTACTCCAATACATGTTATGGCTAAAATGTCATTTTCCCAAAAAAGTTTATTTTGAATTGTATTTTTCGTTCATGAGGACATAAAACAATATACTGCCTGGATTATATTTAGATTACTGCCCGGGGGAATCGGTACTTAGGAGAAAACCACAAATCCCTGATAATAAAGTACATTGCCTATGGGAAAGTTGTCCTTGCCCCTTGTCATAATTTACTTACCCAGTTGCCAATTTGAAATCTACATTCTATTAGTGATCTCAATTTTAAAGCAGCTATAACTTTCTTATTGCTTGTCCGATTTCTTTCAAACTTTCGCCATTCTATTTAATTTATTTTTCGCCTTCCCAACACAACATTTTATGGCCAAGGCTGGATTCCCCTTTAACCACTGATGCTTGTAAAAGGCTTTAAGCTTTGATAACATAGTGTGGCCCGTGCTTTCTACTATTATGTGTCTGCTTGTGCGACTCTCGTAAACATGAAAGGGGTTTTGGAGTTCGATCCTGCACTCCTTTTTAAAGGTCAAGTCTACTCCAGAAAAATGTTGATTTAAATCAATAGAGAAAAGTCAAACAAGAATAACGTTGAAAAGTTCATCAAAATCGGATGTAAAATGAGAAAGTTATGACATTTAGAATTTCGCTTATTTTTCACAAAACAATTATATGAACGATTGTAATTACCCATGTTCATGGAGGAAGAAAACTTATTTCACCGTCCAATGAGGAGAAAATTAAGATATTTCATATTTCATATAATAGAATACAAAAGAAATAGTGAGTGAGTGGCGTCGTCAGTCTTCTCATTTGCATACCGACCAGGTTGTGCATATAGCTGTTTTGTGAGATTTAGCAAAATTTAAAAATGTCATAACTTTCCTATTTTACATCGGATTTTGATGGAATTTTCAATGTTATGCGTCTTGGATTTTTCTCTATTTATTCAAATCAACTTTTTGTTTGGGTGGACTTGTCCTTTAAATGATGTTAGGGAGCACGAGGTAGGGGTTTAAACCCCAAGTACCCCAAGATCCGCTACTGTGTGCTATTGCCACACCGATAAAACCTTCTCCAAACCGACTGATGGTGTGTCATGCAATGGTAAAAATACGTCTTTGTCTGCAGGGAAGCATTTCATCAACGTCTTCCGTCCAGCAGTTTGTCAGATCTGACTTTCTTTGATTCTGATTGGCCAGGAAGCACCGTTGCTATAGAAACTGCCGGAAAAAAGTCCGGCAATTCCTTTCATGAAGTGCTCCCTAGGGGAGCGTTTCATGAAAGGACTTAACAGACGTTTTGGCATCCGATAAGTTCAGTTTTATCCGACACTTACCATAGTAACACTGTACCTGAGCCAATCAAATTCAAGGAAAGTTGTCAGATCAAACAACTTTTCGGACGAAAATGTTGATGAAACTCTCCCCAGGAGTCGGATTTGTTGGTGTGACAGCTGCGGTATATGATTTATCATGATCAACACAGCAATAACTGTGGTGTTAACGGGTGTACATAGAGGACCACACCAGTTAGTTTACACCGGTGTTAAATTGGTAGTGTGAGTTTTACACCTATGGGTGTTATTACAACACCTTTTGTTGTTACATTTACACTCTTTGGTGTTATGTTTAATCTCTAGGGTGTAATGTTAACACCTCAGGGTGTGGTCATCTATTAACACCAATTGGTGTCAGTTTTAACACCGCAGTTTTCTACAGTGAATGTTTTTATACTCCCTAGTCCCGGAAGTGTGGTCCTCGCTGTAGCGGTCGGTGTATCGGGTGAGATCGGGATGACACTGTCCCAGGAAGCTACAAACACCACATCAGCCTTCGACGTTCAGCTAGCAGTAGCGAATCTGGTATCTACCTCCATCAACGATGCTGTTACGACTACTCTTTCAAATAACACTCAACTTGGATCGTCAAATGTTGAGGTTGAAATCTTACAAGGTATAAAATCAATCGTTTTGCGATATCATTAAGGCTGTTTTCTTCAATACCAAATATGATAGGCCTATAGTGATAAACTGGTATAAATCAGGGATTTTAAGAAGTATCACAGACCTTTGAAGTTAGAGGTAATCCATGGGTATTAAAGTGTTGTTTCTATAATTGATTAAAGAAATTTGACTGTGATATTTAAATTAACAAATGACGAATTATGTCATCACAAAATGTTAGAGAACCAGTCAGGGCTGGCTATAATCACCATTCTTATTCCGGTGGATGTGCCAATTGAGACACTGCTTTAAGACCGAGGTTTGTGTCATCTTAGTAGACGTACATAATAAGATCAAGCATCTTGCAACAGCTTCACCCTCCTTTTCCAACTGGTGGACATGACAAAATAATTTTGAAGAAATTAATGGATAATAATGAGAATAAAAGAAATATTTTGCTCTTTACACAGTACTTGTTCCAGTTACGGACGGTGGCACAGATCTCCCAAATGAAGTAACACCAGGTGCGTATGGTATCTTAGAAATTGTATTAAAGAATGATCGAACTGGCATCTTTTCTATCGAGGTTAATTCTTGTGCCGTTCCGTTCACTCATTCTCTTTGAGTGAAATATTTGATTTACTCCTTTTTTTATTCACATATTGTATAGTGTTGGATGTATAAATAATACTAGTGCAATTTTTCGAAGACGTATGTAATTCCTAATGAGCTTACTCCGCTTGCCGATAAATGTTTGATCTTCATAATGTTGATTCTATCTTTATGTTACATACGATTTTCCTTATTGCTTTCCTGTTGTCGTCGACATCATCATCATTATAATCACATTAATTATTACAATCATCATCATCGTCATGCACCATAATCATCAACATCATCATCGCCATCATAGTTGTCGTCGTATCGTCACAAATATTATCACCACCAGCAGCACCACCACCACATCATCTTCTTCATCATCCTCGTCATCATCATCATCCCACCATTATCACTGTCATCATCACCACCATCATCATCACCACCATTACCATCATCATCATCATCATCACCACCACCACAACCACCAGCACCACCACCATCATCATCACCGTCATCACCATCATCATTATCATCATCACCACCACCACTATCATCATCATCACCACCATCATCATCACCATCATTATCATCATCATCACCATCATCATCATTTTCGTCATCATCGTCACAAATATCATCATCATCATCACCACCAACACCATCACCATCACCACTACCATCGCAAGACAGTATCACATTCATTATTAATAATCTCGATCACCATCATCATTCTCGTTGTACATTTTACTCTCCCTGTATTCTTGTCATCAGGTGGGTCTTGCGTTGACGGCTTTTTCCGCTGCTCTGACGGTCAATGCATCCGTGAATCGTTACGATGTGATTACCGGGATGATTGTTTTACAGGGGAGGATGAGCAACTGTGTGGTGAGTGACTCTTATCCATCAAGAAATAAAATGTGAATATTGTATAGATAGATAAATAAATGATGGATAGATAAATGGATAGATAGATAGATGGATAAATATATTGACAGACAGAGACAGACAGACAGACAGATAGATAGATAGATAGATAGAAAGATAGAAAGATAGATAGATAGATATAGAGAGATAGAGAGAGAGATGGATAAATGTATTGACAGAAAGAGAGATACAGACAGACAGATAGATAGGTAGATAGATAGATCGGAGAGAAGTTGATAAATATATTGACAGACAGACAGACAGATACATACATACATACATACACCCATACATACACACATACATAGATGGGTAGATACATTCATACATACATATGGATAGAAAGAGATAGTTAGATAGATAGCTAGAAAGATAGAGAGAGAGAAGGAGAGAGAGATGAATAAATATATTGACAGACAGAGAGAGGGAGAGAGACAGACAGACAGATAAATAGATAAGATAGTTAGATAGATAGCTAGAAAGATAGAGAGAGAGAGAAGGAGAGAGAGATGAATAAATATATTGACAGACAGACAGAGAGAGAGAGAGAGAGAGAGAGAGATAGATAGATAGATAGATAGATAGAAGGGATACAATATGTCACGCCCCATGTCCATACGAAGATCTATCTACATCATTTTTGTAATTCTTCATAATCATATCTCATAAAAAACTCAGTATCATGTATAATGAATTTTGTATTTCATTTCAATTATTTTTTTGTGTGTGTGCAGGAGAGTGCACCAGTGACCAATTTGAATGCGGAAACGGCAAATGCATACCGGAGTACTTTGTATGTGATTATTATCCTGAATGCCAAGATTTTGAAGATGAAATTGGATGCGGACAAGGGGAGATAGGTATGCATACTTTGTGATTTAAATTTAAAAAAAAATGCGTTGTGCCAATCAGAATGTGTGGATTTTAGTAGCTTTTATGACAGTCTTTGGTGAAAATCACTGACAAAGTCAGCATTAGAATTGTGTTAAGATTTATTGGACTCTAGTTTATACTCAAATTACTATAGCTATCTTATAAAATGAGTTTGATAAGTTTTTGTCATAAAAAAATCTTGTAAAATAGATAAAATCTGTTCAAGTTGACATGAAAATGTGTCAATGGCCATCTTTTGATCTGATACTTCACAGTTATGTTTGTGCGCATTATGATCTGCGCATAGTTTACACTCTGCGCTCTGACGTCACAATGGATGAACGAACAGGTGATTAATTAGCTGCGAGTATGAGCTGATTTTTGTCATCTTCTGCACTTTAACTGCAGATCCGATGCGTTATTTCATGAAGCTAAAAAGTGGAATTATTCCATGGATCATTCAAAATAAAATTCTCTACAATGTCAAAATACTTCACTCTGCAGTGCTGCCAAGAATCACGTATATTACCCTGAGTTTGAATAAATGGTAGAGTGGTTTTGATTTTTTCTTCACATAGATACAAAGCATTCGGCGCATTTTTGGTGTTTAAAAAAGCACATTTGCTCTAATAAAAATGCTGATAGTTTGAAAACAAGCACATGAACCCCTATTTTTTAATGTTTTTACCTCTTAGGTATACCTTCTACAATTCTGCAAATTTTGGTGAAAATGACATGGATTTTGAATGAAGTGCAGCATTGTACTTTTGTAGTTTGTTACTGAAATTTCACATTTCTTAGATTGGGATTTTGTTATCTTTTACGCCATTTTTAAGAACTGACGGTGCAGTTAAACTTAACATTACAAACAAATAGCACTATAAATAGATTCTCCATTCTAACGATACAACGATCATTAACTCTCTTGCGAAATTTGATGACTTTTTCATGTATTTTGACTGAGTAATAGAGGTTTAAACTCATTGTAGTTATCTTGGGCGGTCTAAAAATGCCAAATTATTTTGAATGCGCAATTCTTAAGAACATTAATTTGGGTGAACTTTGAAGCTCTATAGCAAAAAATCAAGCACATGGACCTATGTTGATTTTTGCATGTGCAAAGTTTGGTGGAAATGATATGGATATCATTTTAACTGTGGAACGTCCCTAAGTGCCCCTTCGATATAAGTCACCATCTTGATCGAATTCGATTAGATTTTTTTAAAGCTACTGTCTTTTCAGGCTTAAAGTTATTGTCATTCAATGTCGAGGGAAAATAGCCAAGGCCAATATTAAATTTCTTTCCTCATTTTCCTTTTGCCGACCCCCTCCCTGTCTGCACCTGTGTAACTTTATATGGGCCTATTCCCATCCCCGCCCCAAAAGTGGGGGCATCGATCGTCCCACCAATAAACCATGCATCCCCTATACCCCGGACCCCCCCCCCCCCGCTCAGCTCCCCGCGCGATTTGGGGATTCCCGTGTTCTGTTAGGCCCCCATCTCACTAGGATGGCGATCATGGCGACCATGGCGACCATGGCGATCTGTCTAAATCCCGCAAAGCGTAGCAGAATCGTCCTCGAATTCTATTTTTAGCCTGCGAGGCGATTGCACTACAACTTCACTGCGACGGACCTGCGCTGAAGGCGATGGTAATACACTGGTAGTACGACGCTGCCACTCTCTTGCCACGATTTGAGGCAGATGTGATGCGCTGCTTCTGTGATCAAAGCGACCGTACAACGAGGCCCATACGCTAATTAGGACCTCGGTACGGTGGTGCTACGAATGGAACGATTGTGTTACGTTCATGATGGGCTCTTGAAACGATTTCAAGCAATCGGCATGTTGATCGCGGCACATGAGACGTTTTTCAGTCGATTGCCAACCTCCGACCAAGATGGATGTCCAGAATTTGGTTGGACTTATACATCTTAGCATTATATAACAACTTCAATTAGAAGTTGAATACGAGGACCTGATACGAGGACAGTAGAAGGAGGAGGCCAAAAAGATACTGGGTCCGATCCTGGCTGTCACTTAAGTCATAATATACAATATATATTAAAATTTCACTCAAAAGATGTCGATGAGCCTAATAGTCAATATGAGGGATGCATCCAGAATTTCATAAAAGAGCATAAAAATGTTTTATATTTTGTTTATTTTTTTCCACAAAAGTTTGTCACTCAAAATTGTTAGGTAAATTCCTTTCAAATTTGCTTTCAAGAAGTAGTCTACTGATGTGAGAGCACTCATAAGGGGGGGGGGGGGTGGCACAATGCCAGAATCCCCATAAAGTGTGCTTTTGCAATCAATACATCAGTGATCGAATCATTAAAATTTTAATATTGTTTACTGTCACTGTAGTTAGAATTCATTCTATTTTTAAAACATATTCAATTTATATATTTTTGCGGAGGTAACCCATTTCGTCATCAAGACATGCGAGCGTCTTTTTTTCTCTCTTTCAAGCTGGCTCAGCAGTTAGATTTTCATCCTCCTACTATACCTCCTCCTCCTCTTCCTCCTCCTCCTCTACCACCACCATAACCTCTTGTTCGCTTCCTCTTGGACCGCCGGCATAACAGATTGGGCAGCTTCCCTTTTTGGTCCTTTTTCTGGGAAGTATATTTGAAAACGTCGTGGTGTCGCCTCGTAATCTGTTGAAAATGTGATAATCCGCTACCATCGGCACGTTGTTTCATAGCAGCGCAGACGGTCGCTGCTCAATCGCTGGCCAGTCATCAGCGGCGCAGCAAAAGCGCAACGCGAATGCCTGCAGCGGGCTGAGAACGTGTGCCACATGCCACCCAAATGGAAAGAGTCGTGGTGGAAACGGTGGGAAGCGTGTCGAGCGCAAGGCAGTCGCCTCGTAAACGGAAGCAGCGTAGCAGAATTGTCCTGGGAACGGGGCTGAAAAACACGGGCGATCGGTGCCGCTTTTAATGAGCTTCTACTACGCTTTGTGCGTTGGAGCTTCGTTACAGCTACGAATATGTCGTTTGTAATACGCTCTTGACTCGATTATGATGCGCTTTAGCACCTCCGCGATCTCGCTACGTAAGTTTTGAACATGTTCAAAATTTTGTGGCGACCAGGAAGATGGTGGCGATCCTTGCCGCTTCAGAAAAGATCAAGGTACGACGGAGAAGATTGAAAAGATCAAGCCACGTTCAAGCTACGATATACCACGCTTTGTCGATTTTTGACGATCGCAGCGGAATCGCCATCTAGTGAGATGGATGGGTATTATGGTTCGAACACGGTGAAGCGCGCGATTTCCTGGCAAGATCTGGCCTTTGATCCATTTTTGTATACGTTAGTCTCATATTTTTGAGTCAGTAATCGTTGTGAATACTGCTCCGGTTCTGCCAGCTCGCGTTTACTGAGTTTTTTCCTGCTTAAGACTTGCGAAAAAAATCAAAAAGATGTTAGTTGTTACTGTCACTGTTAATATTGTCTCGGTCAGTCGTCTAAAGCCAAGGAGCTGTACATTGACCGAAAACAGCACAAACCTACGGAGTACGGTATTGTGATCCACCGGGTGTGCTGCGGCGGCGTTGTTGTGGTGTGTGTCGAGTTCTACCAGCTGCACCTGCCTGGTCTTTGCCGGTCCAGTACAGGTTGTGTTGAAGATTATGAGTTGGTAATGTAATCATTACAGGAGTTAAGAAGCAATGGCAAAATAAAATAAAGAGAAGTTGGCATTATTTTAAGTCACCAGTGTCTATAGTGAGTGATTGTATTACCGACCGGCCTTGTTTTCCGAACGCGCGCATCATATGCGTCAGAAAATAATCAAATACGCTCAAACCTTTGCAACTTCCTTCCAAAGGGAACTTAAATAGAAAAATGATGAAATATTATCAAAAACACAATTTCGAAGTCTTTATATCCTCAAAACAATAAAATATGGTCAAAATAGCTCATCAGTGACTTTGTTTTCCCAACTTTTCCCATAGAAAACACGCGTTCGGTAATACGATACCTTTTCAAGTGGCCAAAATATTTCACTTGCGAAGAGGGGTCCGATTGGAAGCTGATGTCGTAAAAATGAAAAACAATCTCGGCAAAATTTCTACATGTTTATATTTTTTAGGTATTTGTGTATTTATGGTAAAAGTTTGGTGAATTTTATTGGAATAATGTCTTTGATATGATCAAATTCATGAAAAGTGTTCGGTAATACGATCCACTACCATACTTTAATCTAACAGTAACACTAACAAGTAACAGTTACTAGCTTTTCCATTGACTTGTCATTGATCAACTTTGTACACAACAAGCGCACACGAGAAGAGAGGTGACTTATTTCAGGATATAAAGGCCGAGAAGTTCAAGAGAGAGAGTGGTACAACATGTACAAAGAGACAGAGGGCAGGGGGGGGGGGTCGAGATGACGTAGAACGCTTATTTTCATCCAATTGAACTGAAGCAAGACGTAGTCCAGTGGAACAGCTCGACGAGGCAGAGACAGTGATCGAAGCTAATTTGGTCTACGTGTCAGTGTACTTTATACCCTCCTAGTAGTCTTAGGCCTCTATTCATGCCTAGCAGTTAGGCCTAGGCCTATATAGTGTTTAGCATCTGCGCTCACCTGCATTCTTTTACCAAAGCCGACTCCTTGCATTTTGTTTCAATTTCATTTTATAAAAAAGGGAAATGTCATTATTTTTTTTCAGTTAGGAGAGAAAATGATGACTTGAAAATAAAATCCTAGCGGCCAATTTGGAAAGATTAATTTCCTCGTAAATTGTGTTTAAGAAATTGGTCAGTCAGCGATTTTGAAAGAAAAAAAGGGCATCCCCTTTGTTTGAAATGGCAGGAAGGATGCTTAAGATTTTTTTTTTACTTTGCCTAACACATTTATTTTGTTTGTCTTTACAGTAAACATCACCCTTGTTCAAGGGACACCGGTGCTCGTCCAGCCCCCATCCTACCCCAACCCGTATCCTGCTCTTGAGAACAGTTACTGGGCTATCACCACGGAGGACCCTGACCTCATCATCGGATACACTTTCATCGATTTCGAATTTAGACTAGGAGCCGTCTTGAACTTTGAAAACGGAACAGATCTGAGTCACCCCGTGAACGATTTGACGAGTTACTATTACCGCTCCCAACCAGAAGGTTTCTTTGCTCTACAAACCAATGAGGTGTTTATGTTCTTCTATCCCGGAAAGTACCCCGGAGGGCGTGGCTTCCAAATTGAACTCAATGCTATTGAACCGTCCAGTGAGTAATGTTGGTCTCGAAGTCAATGTTCTTGTAGATTCCATGGGCAGTGCTCTACTAGAAGTTAACTTTATGTAGCTATGCTTTGATAAACCTGGGCTCCGTAGCACAAAGGTTAGCGATTAATCGTCCACCTTATATTAGGATTGATTGTACATTGTTGTCAATGTAATCAATCATTAAAAAATGTTCTACGATCATTGCTAAGCTTTGTGTTGTGGGCCCAAGTTCTTAAATTATTGGAAGCTGATATAGTCAAAATTTTATGTACAATCTATCTAATGGTTATTTTGTTCTCTCCCCATTCTTTAGTTGTGAAGAAACTTATTTGATTTGCTAAATTCCCGCACAGTTCTGGATGATTTGAGATTCAGAGGAGCTTCATTCATTCTCATACATCTGGGGTTTTTTGTAAACAAACTTTGAACTTAATATTGGTAAAGTAAACTTGAACTGTGAGACGTTTGTGTCATAATTGGTTTTCTATGAATCACAACTTGAGACCAAAGTATATACCCAAGTTTAGAATATGGGCCCTTGTATTTAATTCTGAATTTCATTCAGTAACCCCATGAATCCATGTAATTAAATTGACTTTGATATCTCCTGAATGTATACCAAGACAGACTTCATCAAAAGAAATTGAAATGTAAATGACTTAGCTAACTGGTGCATGCAGAGTGAGGTCAAATGAGAATCAATTAAATAGGAAATGAACCACCTGCAGAAAGGTTTTAAAAAAATTCTCAATGGCAGGTGTCCAAAAAAGCAAACGAGATAGAGATATAAATGACCCATTAAAGGGGAAGTTCACCCTGAATAAAATTTTGTTGTGAAAAAATATAAAAAATTATAATAAATATTAGTGAAGGTTTCAGGAAAATCTGTTAAAGATTAAGAAAATTATTAATAGAATTTGAAGTTTTGGATTTGTGATGTCATTAATGAGCAGCTGCCCCATATGTTATGTAATATAAGATGCATAAATTTCATTTTTTTAACGGTTTGTGATGAATTATTTTTGTTTTCTTTCCATGATCGGGTGTGAAATGATTTGTCTAATGATATACAAAAGGTACAGTAAAAAACATTTTTCAATTTTTGAGAAAATGAAATTTCATTGATTTTTTTACCATTCACTTTGTAGAATTGCTGCTTGCATATGACGTCACAAATCCAATGATTGAAATTCGAATAACTTTTCAATTCTTTGATGGATTTTTCTCAAACCTTTGGCAATATTTTGTATTATTTTTCTGCTATTTTGACAATAAACCTTCTCCTTTAACTGTCCATATCTGAATGTGTTATACTTGATTCCTTCAATAGCTTTCACACCAGCACCTTGCGCAGATGGACAATTCCAATGCACCAGCGATGGAGAATGTATTCCCGGCTACTGGCAGTGTGATTATTTTGTTGATTGCGCAGATGAATCAGACGAGGATTTCCAAGTTTGCGCCAATCTGCCACCTCCAGGTATGTATGGTGGTGATGGTGAGTAGGAAGATCGTGGTGGTGGTGGTGGTATTAAAGATGATGATGTCAACTGTGCATACAGGTGTTGTACCAACTGATTATGATGGGAATGATACCCTTGTTGTAAATGATAGTGATAATCATGATGACGATAGTGGTGTTGATGCTCTTGCTTGTGATGATCATTATGATTGATGATGACGGTGGTGATGATGATGATGATAATGATAATGATGATGATGACGGTAATGATGATGATGGCTGATGATGATGATGACGGTAATGATGATGACGGTAATGATGATGATGATGACAGTAATGATGATGGTGATGACATCGGTAATGATGATGATGACGGTAATAATGATGATGGATGATGATGATGATGACGGTAATGATGATGGTGATGACATCGGTAATGATGACGGTAATGATGATGATGATTGATGATGATGATGACGGTAATGATGATGACGGTAATGATGATGATGATGACAGTAATGATGATGGTGATGACATCGGTAATGATGATGATGACGGTAATAATGATGATGGATGATGATGACGGTAATGATGATGGTGATGACATCGGTAATGATGATGATGACGGTAATGATGATAATGATGATGATGATGACAGAAATGATCATGATGATTGATGATGAATGATGATGATGATGATGATGACGGTAATGATGATGGTGATGACAATGGTAATGATGATGGTGATGACATCGGTAATGATGATTATGGTGGTGATGATGATGACGACGGTAATGATGATGATGACGGTAATGATGATGATGATGATGGATGATGATGATGATGGCTGATGATGATGATGGCTGATGATGATGATGACGGTAATGATGATGATGATGGATGATGATGATGATGACGGTAATGATGATGATGATAATGGATGATGATGACGGTAATGATGATGATGGATGATGATGATGGTAATGATAATGGTGATGACAACGGTAATGATGATGATGACGATGATGACAGTAATGATGATTGATGATGAATGATGACGGTAATGATGATAATGATGGATGATGATGATGACGGTAATGATGATGATGACGGTAATGATGATGGTGATGACATCGGTAATGATGATGATGGTGGTGATGATGATGACGACGGTAATGATGATGATGACGGTAATGATGATGATGATGGATGATGATGATGATGACGGTAATGATGATAATGATGGATGATGATGATGATGACGGTAATGATGATGATGACGGTAATGATGATGATGACGGTAATGATGATGGTGATGACATCGGTAATGATGGTGGTGATGATGATGACGACGGTAATGATGATGACGGTAATGATGATGATGATGGATGATGATGACAGTAATGATGATGATGATGGATGATGATGATGATGACGGTAATGATGATGATGATGGATGATGATGACGGTAATGATGATGATGATGGATGATGATGATGATGACAGTAATGATGATGATGGATGATGATGATGATGGTAATGATAATGGTGATTGATGATGATGATGACGGTAATGATGGTGATGACATCGGTAATGATGACGGTAATGATGATGATGATGACGGTAATGATGACGGTAATGATGATGATGGTAATGATGATGATGACGGTAATGATGGTGATGACATCGGTAATGATGATGATGACGGTAATAATGATGATGGATGATGATGACGGTAATGATGATGGTGATGACATCGGTAATGATGATGATGATGATGATGATGACAGTAATGATGATGGTGATGACATCGGTAATGATGATGATGAGGGTAATAATGATGATGGATGATGATGATGATGACGGTAATGATGATGATGACGGTAATGATGATAATGATGATGATGATGACAGTAATGATCATGATGATTGATGATGAATGATGATGACGGTAATGATGATGATGATGGATGATGATGATGACGGTAATGATGATGGTGATGACAACGGTAATGATGATGGTGATGACATCGGTAATGATGATTATGGTGGTGATGATGATGACGACGGTAATGATGATGATGACGGTAATGATGATGATGGATGATGATGACAGTAATGATGATGATGATGGATGATGATGATGATGACGGTAATGATGATGATGATGGATGATGATGATGATGACGGTAATGATGATGATGATAATGGATGATGATGACGGTAATGATGATGATGGATGATGATGATGATGATGGTAATGATAATGGTGATGACAACGGTAATGATGATGATGACTGTAATGATGATGATGATGATGATGATGACAGTAATGATGATCATGATGATTGATGATGACGGTAATGATGATAATGATGGATGATGATGACGGTAATGATGATGGTGATGACATCGGTAATGATGATGATGGTGGTGATGATGATGACGACGGTAATGATGATGATGACGATAATGATGATGATGGATGATGATGACAGTAATGATGATGATGATGGATGATGATGATGATGACGGTAATGATGATGATGATGGATGATGATGACGGTAATGATGATGATGATGGATGATGATGATGATGGTAATGATGATGATGGATGATGATGATGATGGTAATGATAATGGTGATGACAACGGTAATGATGATGATGACTGTAATGATGATGATGATGATAATGGATGATGATGATGGTGGTGACAACGGTAATGATGATGATGACGGTAATGATGATGATGATGACAGTAATGATGATAATGATGATTGATGATGATGACAGTAATGATGATGATCATCATCATATGATGAGGATGATAATGGCAATGATAATTATGATGATGATGGTGATACGGATGGCGGTGATGATGATTAGGCTAATGTAATGATGTTCAGGATGAGAAGGATAGTCATTGATGGTGATTATAACAATTTGCAAGATGAATAAGGTATTTATAATATGAATGATGTTGATAATATTGATGATAATCGTATACAAAATGGAGACGTTAAAGAGACAAAATGTGGAAACTGTATTATTATTTCCCTTTATCAGGAGAGTGTGTGGAAGGGAACCATCAGTACCAGTGCAGCGACGGTTCATGCATCCACAATGCCTGGAAATGTGATTGGTATGAAGACTGCCTCGGAGGAGAGGATGAGTTAAACTGTGAGTTCTTTTTAAGTTTATTTCTCTCCCGTCATGGGTGATGATAATCTCCGCCTTCTAAGGCAGGAGCCGTGGAGAGTTGTGCCATGTGGTAGAAGGAACCCATGAATATTATGATTCATCCAGTAATCTTGAATATGTTAAATCAGTTATGAAACTAGCTTGTACTAGAAGTGATAAAAAATTATCAAGTATATACTTACAATTCTCTTTGGTTGAAGGATTCGCAGGGTAACTTTCTGACATGAAGGCTGCATTTATGGTCTCCATGTGATAATGATAATACAAATGAGGATGATGATAATGGTGTTGATGATTGGTGATAATATTAATGATGATAATAATACTAGTAATCATGATGATGATGATGGTGTTGATGATGATAAATTGATGATAGTGATGATTATAATAATAATAATAATGATGACTATGATGGTGATGATGATGGTGGTGCTGCTAATGAATTGATAATAATAATGATAATTATAATAGTGATGATGAATTGATAATAATGATAATTATTAATGATGATGATGATGGTTATGAGGATGATGATGACGATGATGAGGATGATGATGACAATGATATTAATCTATCATTTCTCCTGTGTCAATTCCAAACAATTATTTTGTTATCCTAGGCCCTGCATCAAAGGCTTCCTCAATGGAGGGTACAATTGATTTAAATGATTGCCCACAAAAAAAGCAAATATGTATGAAAGTATGTATGAAATTAAGATAAATTCCCTATTTCTAAATATTTTGGGAAATATATCAAAATCTTTGAATTATGCCGGGTTGAATACTAGTGCCCATACGGTATATTCATGAAAATCATTAATAACATTTGTGTAACAGGATCCAAATTATTTCTCTTTCAGGCTGTGACCAAAGTAATACATTTCAATGTGGACCCACTGACAGGTGCATTCCAGACTTCTGGGTCTGCAACTGGTTCATTGACTGTGAAAACGGGGCCGACGAAGCATCATGTGGGGGGCCAGACTCTACAGGTAGGTATATACTGTATTTTAATGGTAAACGGCTGATTGGTCTACATCGTCTCCATTCCGTTTGGTAGCGCGCGATACGGGCACCGGTCCGACGGCCCCAGACCAGTAAATAGTGCCGACGGGCCAGTAACTTTTACAGACAAAGCCAGATTTACTGGTCCGACATGACCAGTAAAACACTTACCAAACTGATACAAATGATATTTTCTCCTCTTTTGTAAAAATGGCTCCCCAAAATTGAGAAATGGCTCTCGTGATTTACATGTATGTTGTGTGTGTGTACTGTTTATTTGTGTGCTTTTAGTATGGGGGTGGGGCAATTCAATCAGTAAAAGACATGCAATTAAACTCAAGTCTATTTTCATGTTTTTCTTTATTTTGGGGGACCAGTGAATTTTAGGTTCTGACAAGTATATGAAAAACTGGGTATCTACTAGTCCCACATGAATGGGTTGGACCAGCAGAAAAAAAAGGGTTAGTGTGGACTGTGGAGCCCTGCATTTGGTCTAATTACCATTTATCAATATCATTTTTATTCTAAATTTCAGTTAGGCTTTATCTCTTACCTTTTAGTCTTTTTGGTTAAGCCTAGCTGGGTAGTATGTAGGATTGCTTTGAGAACCTAATAGTGGATGTGTGCACTGCTTCAATGGTTCCATGATATTTGCTCTGGCGACGATTGCTCTGCTGTAAATTCTACACCAGTGCTCAAAAAATGAGAATTGGGCCACCAAAATTCTTTAAAAGCCAACACTTGGTGGCCTGCTTGGGCTACCAAAGTTTTGACAAATGTTTTCTATTGTATCAGGCCACTAAATTTGCTTTGCGGGCCACCAAAATGATGAAATTGATGATTTTGGTGGGCCAATTGGGCCACCAAGAAAAAATGTTAGTGTGGAGCCTTGTCTACACACTAATCGAATGACCAAATTCAACCTGGGTTTAAAGATAAATTCCAGTTTTGGTAACGATCTCAAAATGACTTTTTACAGAATCTAATATAATGACCACCCAAGTGTCTGTTTGCATGAATAAAAAATATGTGCCAAAGAATTCTGGGAGAAATTGTGTAATTGCTGAGAAATAAGCAAAATAAGCTCGGATTCGGTCACTTCCGTCGGGTCTTTATTCCAGCAATAATAATACACTGTCCCACGTGTGCCTATCTGTGTTGGTGATCTTAAGTGTGAACGTTTTTCAGCGTAGATTTCAAGATTCCACAAAGTTCAGTTTATGTAACTGTACCAGATCTAGATCCTCGATGATTTTCTGACAATTAAGCCTGGTTTTACAGACTTTCTCATGAAATCAGCGTTTACTGCAACTACTGGAATTTCACTTTAACATTATACCCTACCCTAAAGTTTGCTAAACCTAACATGAAACCCTATTGCACTCCTAACCCTACATCTTAGAGGAAACAAAGCCCAGAGCAATTGTCGCCGGAGCAAATGTTGCAGCCCCATTTCTATACCCGTTGGAGCGTTGTGGCCCAGTGGATTAGTCTTCGGACTTTGAAACAGAGGGTCGTGGGTTCGAATCCCAGCCATGGCGTAATTTCCTTCAGCAAGAAACTGATCCACAATGTTCTGCACTCGACACAGATGAGGTAAATGGGTACCGGTAGGATGGTAATTCCTTAAGAAGCTGTGTGCGCTATGAATGCCTAGCTTAGCCGGGTAATATAGGAGCGCCTTGAGCACCCAACAAGGTGGATATGTGCGCAATATAAATATCCTATATTATTATTACCGTAATATCTTATTATTGTCTCGTACAGATGCAAGGTTTTTAAGCCCTGGGGAATCTTTTAACTTTACTTCGCCCAACTATCCAAATGAATTTGGAGCCAATGTGTACTATCTTTTCACCTTCGAGACAAGTCAAAGCTATCAAATTCAGGTAAGGTTTCAAGTTATTATAGGGATCCATTGGCTCAAATTTAAAAAAAAGGGGCTAAAATCCCCTCTGGATGTGGGGGGGGGAGACCGTTCATCAACATTTGCCATCTGAAAACCTGTCAGATTTTTAAAGGGGAAGTTCACCCTGACAAAAAGTTTATTGTAAAAATAGCAGAAAAATAATAAAAAATATTGCCGAAGGTTTGAGAAAAATTCATCAAATAATTAAAAAGTTATTAGAATTTCAATTATTTGATTTGTGACGTCATATGCGAGCAGCATTCCTACATAGCGAATGGTAAAAAAATCAATGAAATGTCATTTTCTCAGAAAAGTGAAAATGGTTCTCACTGTAACTTTTGTATATCAATAGACAAATCATTTCACACCCGATCATGAAAAGAAAACAAAATTAAGTCATCAGGAACCATACAAAATTTGAATTTCATACATTTTATATTACATAACACATGGGGCAGCTGCTCGTTTATGACGTCACAAATCCAAAATTTTGAACTCTAATAACTTTCTTACTCTTTAAAGGATTTTCCTCAAACCTTCACCAATAATTTTTTCTGCTATTTTTACAACAAAGTTTTCTTCAGGGTGAACTTCCCCTTTAAGTTATGATATTGGCTGCCAATATGTCCTTGATTTTCATTGGCTAATTGATGTGCAGTGTATTTAATATTGTGTATATTGAGAAAAATTGAGAAAAAAAATCAGAAAAAGAATTGAAAAAATATTGCACCCATGATAAAAAAAAAATTGTGCAAACAATTTCAAGATACTGCTAGGGACATTATTTTAATTTATAGAATAATGGCCTATGGCATAATGTATATGGAATGAATCAGAATGGTGATTCCATTCATTTTTACCCTCTTACTTTTTGAACAACTATATTTTGATTTTCTGATATATTTATCAGAGACACAGGCAGCATTGACAAACTTATAGCTTAGAATTCTAAATCTAAATCAATATGGTTTAATCAATTTATTTGAATTCTGAATGCAGATTGATGTCTATCAATTTTCCACTGCCGTCGGAGGGTTCACAACTATTGGTGATGGGCTCGATCCGACCAATCGCAACTCTGCTCTTGCCAATCTGAACCACTTTACCCAAGTCCCAACCGCCTCACCAATAAGAATTACGTCGACTTCGTATACACTCTGGCTGGAGATTCACGGAGGCCCGTATGGATTTGATGTGTTGTATGCATCGGCAACCTCGATACCACTTAGTAAGTGATTGTTTTAAAGGGATGGTCCGGGCTGAAAATATTTATATCAATCAAAATGGATTAAAATTCCCAGAGCAAAATGCTGAAAGTTTCATCAAAACTGCATAACAAATAACAAAGTTATTGGATTTTAAAGTTTATCAATATTTTGTGAAAACAGTCATATGCACATCGTCATGAATATTCATTAGGTGGGCTGATGATGTCACATCCCCACTTTCCATTTTTCTTGTTTTTACATGAAATCATAAATGGTTCATTATTTCATACATGTGTAAATGATGTGTCAAAACTATGATTGAAAAAGTTACGGCAATGAATAATAATGCACTTAATCAGTTGTTTTATTTCTTGATAGAAACATTTTGAATAAACCTAATTTCATATAATAAAATACAAATTAACAAGTGGGGATATGACATCATCAGCCTCATGAATATTCATGATGACATGCCTAGAACTGTTTCACTGGAATAATGCAAATTAAAATTCAATAACTCATCTCCAGCCTGGACCATCCCTTTAAAGATCTGATAAAATTCAGTCGACTCATTCATTCAAACACCAATATGGATGTATCAGTATGACAACCATGCTCTCCATAAATATTATTTGATCAGGTCAGGCATAAGCATTGTGCTTCACACACACGGTTACAATTCATAATTCTGAAGGTTCTTAATTCCAAAACACGTAAATTGTCTATACCTCGATGTTCGTCAACCCGAAAACGTAAAAGGGTTCGTTAATCCGAACATTTGTAGCATTATTCCGAAGGTTCGATAATTTGAAAACGAAATAAGGTTTGATGTTCCGAAGGTTCGTTGATCCGAAAACGAAATAAGGTTTGTTGTTCCAAAGGTTCGTTAATCCGAAAACGAAATAAGGTTGGTTAATCATTTCGTTTTCAGACTACCAAACCTTCGGAATTACGAACCTCATTTCGTTTTTGGATTAACGAACTTTCGGAAAGACAAATCGCTTCGTTTTCGGAGTAACGAACCTTCGTAATAACGAAACCTCGGAATTACAAATGTATGCGCACCCACAACTATACCCTGGACTTGACATTTAATAGTGATTTGAAAGAAACAGAAAGTTCTGTGTGTGCTACTCTCTTGTGGAGACTCACATGTCGACCAAAGTTCCAATCAGGATCTTAGCATGAAGACTACATTCACTATACATACATGGTATAGCAATTATGATTTTGTACAGCCCCATTCTGATAAATTTAGAAGTAGAAAAAAAATAAGTTGATACTAATAATGCAAAGTATTGCATATATTGAATTATTTTAATCATTCATTTTAAAACAAAAGAGCTATATGCCAATCGAATTCTATCCTCTGGTGTGTTAAAGGAGAATACCGGTAAATCACTTTGGGCATGTTAGCTTGTATGAGAACAGTCAGAGAAATCAAAGAAAAAGATCAATGAATTTTTGCGAACAAAAAATTGGACAAACAATAAGAAAGTTACAGGTATTTCAAAGTAGATATCACTGTTGCTATGAAGATCCTCCCATTGGCAATGTGACCATAATATGTGTGATGTCACACATGCATGAACTGGAAAAGGCCCTCCTTTGTATGCTGAAAATATACCCCGATCATCTACTTTGCTAAAAGGTTTTTTTTTAATTTATTTTATGAAACATCTTTTCTCCCATGGAAAGATTACCCCCGGCAACTACTCCCGAAAGATATATACCCCGGCCCCGGAATAACTATATGACAATGTTATTCCGGGCCCCAGAATAATATTACATTTTTCTCTATATTTTTTTGCTATCTAAATCTCGTTTCCCTTCCCCTTTAGGTACCGTTATTCCTACTATCATACCTGGGGTATCCATTGGTAAGTATCACTAGATGATATTAATTAGCCATATTAGATAAATGTCTTAATAATTTAGATTCTAGAAAATACAAATTTTGAATTTGATTGAAGTAATATAATTATGTTTTCTATTTTTATATAAAATAATCTGCATTTGTTGTGTCACCACACGGGATTTATTTATCATCTTTGGTGTGGGTGTATTTTGTTGCTGGAAATGAGCACTTAAAAATCTTAATATCGTGCATGGATATTTTTCATTATCATCATATGTTTTTGAATTATAAGAAACTCTTTTAGTCAAAGCGTAACAAAACTGCACATCAAATAGCATTACGAGTCCTGGAGTTAATTAAATACAGTGGCCACATGCATAGTCCTTTTCATGGGTATGAGCTTTAGAATAGTGTGTACATCATTTAGAGAAACTTCTACAATCTTCTCATGGCAACTGTAAGTAGAAAATGAACAAAGTAGATCAATACCAATAAACTCCACTGGATCTTTCTCTATCCTCATAATATAGAAAGATACAAACAAGATTTCACTAAGAGCATCATTTAATATTATCACTAAATTTTTAAAATTACATGTTTGCCAATGTTCGTCATCACAGTTCTGCTATTTATTATAAACACAAGAAATAGATATTTAGTTGTGTGTTTGTAGTCAAATATATATATATATATATAATAAAAACATTGACTGTTAATTGTGGGGCATTTTTTTAAGGATGTTTTATTGTGTTCTCTCAAATCAAAATACACAATCACATTCTATAAGCAATTCGTACAAACTGTTTGAAACATAATAATAAATTATACAATAAATCCATTACAAATATAACTATACAAATTATACATCAAACTTCAAAAATACTAGAAATTAATACTAATGCGTTTCAGCAATTACAAAACGAAATATTAACAAGATATATAACATGGTAAGAGAGAGAAAAAAAGATAAAAAGTGTTGTTGGTTAATTCTTTCGATGTTGGATGCTAGAGGAAGATTCACAGTTCAACGAATTATCCCGAGATTTCTTATTCACTTGACAGAAAAAAACAAATGTGGCAAAGTTAAAACGGTATTCCGTATCATGATTAAAGACTCTTAAAAATGTTTGGCAGCATACTGTCCACAAAACAATTGGTTTTAAGCTTTATCCACTTCTGGATAATTTCTAACCAATCGTGTGTGCTTTGGATGAAAACAACACAGTATTGGTTGAAAACTACCCAGAGTTGGATAATATTTTTAACCAGTTGTTGTGTGTACAATATGTTCCACTGTAACTAATAATTTATTATCATCTGCATACCAAACCTAGGTGATGTGAATATCGAAATGACAGCCACCCTGAATGGAGTTGATTTTATGCCAGAGTTTAATGACCCTTCATCTACTGAATACATGGAGTTTGTGACCAAGGCAGAAGCCGAGGTAATATATCCGGACCCCCCCCCAAAAAAAACCACCTGTTGGTTTCATAAAGCTTTCGTAAATTACGTACTATTTGGCGCAAGACTGGAAATAACATTGTTAAACGCTTTATAAACATTGTGTATTTAGAGTGTGTTCGCAGTGTTTTCCATAGTGTGTTCATAAAGTGTTCACAGTGAGTTAAAAAGTGCGTTCACAATGTGTTCAGAGCCTCAAAGTATCACATGTTGCATCCACATTATTTTCTCACGTGTTCGGTGTGTTCACATTGTCACAGTGTGTGTTAAAGGTATATTCACAGTGTGTTCAAAGTGCGTTTATGGGATGTTCACAGTGTGTTCACAGTATGTTCACAGTGTGTTCACAGTATGTTCACAGTGTGTTCACAGTGTGTTCACAGTATGTTCACAGTATGTTCACAGTGTGTTCACAGTGTGTTCACAGTGTGTTCACAGTATGTTCACAGTGTGTTCACAGTATGTTCACAGTGTGTTCACAGTGTGTTCACAGTGTGTTCACAGTATGTTCACAGTATGTTCACAGTTTGTTCACAGTGTGTTCACAGTATGTTCACAGTATGTTCACAGTGTGTTCACAGTGTGTCACAGTGTGTTCACAGTGTGTTCACAGTATGTTCACAGTGCGTTCACAGTGTGTTCACAGTGTGTTCACAGTGTGTTCACAGTGTGTTCACAGTGTGTTCACAGTATGTTCACAGTGTGTTCACAGTGTGTTCACAGTATGTTCACAGTATGTTCACAGTGTGTTCACAGTGTGTTCACAGTATGTTCACAGTGTGTTCACAGTATGTTCACAGTGTGTTCAGTGTGTTCACAGTATGTTCACAGTATGTTCACAGTGCGTTCACAGTGTGTTCACAGGGTGTTCACAGTATGTTCACAGTGTGTTCACAGTATGTTCACAGTGTGTTCACAGTGTGTTCACAGTGCGTTCACAGTGTGTTCACAGTATGTTCACAGTGTGTTCACAGTGTGTTCACAGTATGTTCACAGTGTGTCCACACAGTGTGATCACATAATGGAACATGTCAAGGTCTGATTCGTACTGTTACAGTACCTTAATTTACATACTGGGATCGCACTCCGAGTCTCTGAGACATACTGTGGAACATTGTTATCTTTCCAGCAGGCATTCTGGCTGTGCTAAAATGATATACTCCAAATGCATCTTGTTGTAAAATGTGGACTGAGCTTAATCGTACAACCCTAATTAAATCTAGACAAATCAGTTTATGTTAACTCTCTCCGAACGTGTTATTTCATCTTCATCCGAGTCACGTGACACAGAGGTTAGCGATTAATCGTACGCTTGATTTTCACGATTCATTGTACATTGTAGTCAATGCAATCAATCATTTAAAAAATGTTCTATGATCATTGCTAAGCTTTGTGTTACGGACTCCTGGTGGGATTGAAAATGATAGAGAATCTAATTTACCAACCGAAAACATGTTCCATTCGTGGCAGATCAAGAAGATGATCATAATAAACCTTAATTCTTTCTTTGAAATTGTTGCTTGATTTTCTGGTTTCATTATTATAGAATATTATTGACAGTGCATATCATTCACTTGATTTACTCTTTCTGTCAAAATGATTTTCCTTTTTTAATCACACATTTGTGTCCCCTTTTTCAGATTATGAACGGGCTACAGAATCACCAGATCGGAGGTTACGTAATGAGTGCAAATGTGACCAGCTTGAGGTATTTCTCTCTTGCATTTAAATGACATATACTAACACCCCTTTAAAAGTATATATATCATCATAAAACTTCTGCAATAACATATTTGATTGTATACGCGTAGAGGACAGTTTATCCGATATTATCTCAGGTCCTTCTGAGGGGACCTTAGGCCGTCGGTCCTCTGGTTGCTTGCTTACAAGCATTCATGCTTTCTTAGCAATCAGGTAAAAAATCACCACCAATCAATATGGGACTATTTGTCCTATATCATATTCCTGAGTCCGATATTAAAGGGGAATCCAACCCAAATAAAAACTTGCTTTTATAAGAAAAAGAAAAATCAGACAAGTCGATAGGTGAAAGTTTGATCAATATTGGACAAACAACAAAAAAGTTATGAATTTTTAAATGTTGTAAATATTGGTAATCACTATACCCATGGAGACTTCAAATTGGCCGCATATGGGATGTCATAGTGACGTAAGGCAAGGACTACTCTTCCATGTACTCCAATACATGTTATGGCTAAAATGTCATTTTCCCAAAAAGTTTTATTTTGAATTGTATTTTTCGTTCATGAGGACATAAAACAATATACTGCCTGGATTATATTTAGATTACTGCCCCGGGGGAATCGGTACTTAGGAGAAAACCACAAATCCCTGATAATAAAGTACATGGCCTATGGGAAAGTTGTCCTTGCCCCTTGTCATAATTTACTTACCCAGTTGCCAATTTGAAATCTACATTCTATTAGTGATCTCAATTTTAAAGCAGCTATAACTTTCTTATTGCTTGTCCGATTTCTTTCAAACTTTCGCCATTCTATTTAATTTATTTTTCGCCTTCCCAACACAACATTTTATGGCCAAGGCTGGATTCCCCTTTAACCACCGATGCTTGTAAAAGGCTTTAAGCTTTGATAACATAGTGTGGCCCGTGCTTTCTACTATTATGTGTCTGCTTGTGCGACTCTCGTAAACATGAAAGGAGTTTTGGAGTTCGATCCTGCACTCCTTTTAAAGGTCAAGTCTACTCCAGAAAAATGTTGATTTAAATCAATAGAGAAAAGTCAAACAAGAATAACGTTGAAAAGTTCATCAAAATCGGATGTAAAATGAGAAAGTTATGACATTTAGAATTTCGCTTATTTTTCACAAAACAATTATATGAACGATTGTAATTACCCATGTTCATGGAGGAAGAAAACTTATTTCACCGTCCAATGAGGAGAAAATTAACTTCATTAAATGGAATACAAAAGAAATAGTGAGTGAGTGGCGTCATCAGTCTTCTCATTTGCATAATGACCAGGTTGTGCATATAGCTGTTTTGTGAAATTTAGGAAAATTAAAAAATGTCATAACTTTCCTATTTTACATCGGATTTTGATGGAATTTTCAATGTTATGCGTCTTGGATTTTTCTCTATCTATTCAAATCAACTTTTTGTTTGGGTGGACTTGTCCTTTAAATGATTTTAGGGAGCACGAGGTAGGGGTTTAAACCCCTAGTACCCCCAAGATCCGCTACTGTGTGCTATTGCCACACCGATAAAACCTCCAAACCGACTGATGGTGTGTCATGCAACGGTAAAAAATACGTCTTTGTCTGCAGGGAAGCATTTCATCAACGTCTATCCGTCCAGCAGTTTGTCAGATCTGACTTTCTTTGATTCTGATTGGCCAAGAAGCACCGTTGCTATAGAAACTGCCGGAAAAAAGTCCGGCAATTCCTTTCATGAAGTGCTCCCTAGGGGAGCGTTTCATGAAAGGACTTAACAGACGTTTTGGCATCCGATAAGTTCAGTTTTATCCGACACTTACCATAGTAACACTGTACCTGAGCCAATCAAATTCAAGGAAAAAGTTGTCAGATCAAACAACTTTTCGGACGAAAATGTTGATGAAACTCTCCCCAGGAGTCGGATTTGTTGGTGTGACTGCGGTATATGATTTATCATGATCAAGACAGCAATAACTGGTGTTAACCGGTGTACATAGAGGACCACACCAGTTATTTTACACTGGTGTTAAATTGGTAGTGTGAGTTTTACACCTATGGGTGTTATTACAACACCTTTTGTTGTTACATTCACACTCTTTGGTGTTATGTTTAATCTCTAGGGTGTAATGTTAACACCTCAGGGTGTGGTCATCTATTAACACTTATTGGTGTCAGTTTTAACAGCGCAGTTTTTACAGTGAATGTTTTTCTACTCCCTAGTCCCGGAAGCGTGGTCATGGGTGTAGCGGTCGGTGTATCGGGTGAGGTCGGGATGACACTGTCCCAGGAAGCTACCAACACCACATCAGCCTTCGACGTTCAGCTAGCAGTAGCGAATCTGGTATCTACCTCCATCAACGATGCTGTTACGACTACTCTTTCAAATAACACTCTACTTGGATCGTCAAATGTTGAGGTTGAAATCTTACAAGGTATAAAATCAATCGTTTTGCGATATCATTAAGGCTGTTTTCTTCAATACCAAATATGATAGGCCTGGAGAGATAAACTGGTATAAATCAGGGATTTTAAGAAGTATCACAGACCTTTGAAGTTAGAGGTAATCCATGGGTATTAAAATGATGTTTCTATAATTAATTAAAGAAATTTGACTGTGATATTCAAATTAAAAAATGTCAAATTATGTCATCACAAAAAATTTTAGAGAACCAGTCAGGGCTGGCTATAATCACCATTCTTATTCCGGGGGATGTGCCAATTGAGACACTGCTTGAAGACCGAGGTTTGTGTCATCTTAGTAGACGTACATAATAAGATCAAGCATCTTGCAACAGCTTCACCCTCCTTTTCCAACTGGTGGACATGACGAAATAATTTTGAAGAAATTAATGGATAAACATGAGAATAAAAGAAATATTTTGCTCTTTACACAGTACTTGTTCCAGTTACGGACGGTGGCACAGACCTCCCAAGTGAAGTAACACCAGGTGCGTATGGTATCTTAGAAATTGTATTAAAGAATGATCGAACTGGCATCTTTTCTATCGAGGTTAATTCTTGTGCCGTTCCGTTCACTCATTCTCTTTGAGTGAAATATTTGATTTACTCCTTCTTTTATTCACATATTGTATAGTGTTGGATGTATAAGTAATACTAGTGCAATAGTTTGAAGACGTATGTAATTCCTAATAAGCTTACTCCGCTTGCCGATAAATGTTTGATCTTCATATTGTTGATTCTATTGTTATGTTATATACGATTTTCGTTATTGCTTTCCTGTTTTCGTCGTCATCATCGTCATCATCATAACCACCTTCATTATTACAGTCATCATCATCCTCATGCACCATCATCATCATCGCCATCATAGTTGTCGTCGTATCGTCATCATCGTCACAAATATTATCACCACCAGCAGTACCACCACATCATCATCGATCATCATCTTCATCATCCTCGTCATCATCATCATCATCCCTCCATTATCACCGTCATCATCACCACCATCATCATCATTACCACCATTATCATCTTGATCATCATCATCACCACCACCACTATCACCACCACCATCATCATCACAGTCGTCACCATCATCATTATATTTATCATCATCATCATCACCACCACTATCATCATCATCACCACCATCATCATCACCATCATTATCATCATCATCACCACCATCATCATTATTTTCGTCATCATCTTCATCATCATCGTCACAAATATTATCATCATCACCACCATTATCACCATCACCACTACCATCGCAAGACAGTATCACATTCATTATTAATAATCTCGATCACCATCATTATTCTCGTTGTACATTTTACTCTCCCTGTATTCTTGTCATCAGGTGGGTCTTGCGTTGACGGCTTTTTCCGCTGCTCTGACGGTCAATGCATCCGTGAATCGTTACGATGTGATTACCGGGATGATTGTTTTACAGGGGAGGATGAGCAACTGTGTGGTGAGTGACTCTTATCCATCAAGATATAAAATGTGAATATTGTATAGATAGATAAATAAATGGATGGATAGATAAATGGATAGATAGATAGATAGATGGATAGATGGATGGATGGATGGATGGATGGATGGATAGATAGATAGATAGATAGAAAGATAGAAAGATAGATAGATAGATATAGAGAGATAGAGAGAGAGATGGATAAATGTATTGACAGAAAGAGAGATACAGACAGACAGATAGATAGGTAGATAGATAGATCGGAGAGAAGTTGATAAATATATTGACAGACAGACAGACAGATAGATAGATACATACATACATACATACATACATACACCCATGAATACACACATACATAGATGGGTAGATACATTCATACATACATATGGATAGAAAGATAGGTAGATAGATAGATAGCTAGAAAGATAGAGAGAGAGAGGAGAGAGAGATCAATAAATATATTGACAGACAGAGAGAGGGAGAGAGAGAGACAAACAGACAGATGAATAGATAGATAGATAGTTAGATAGATAGAAAGATAGAGAGAGACAGAAGGAGAGAGAGATGAATAAATATATTGACAGAGAGAGAGAGAGAGAGAGATAGATAGATAGATAGATAGATAGATAGATAGAAGGGATACAATATGTCACGCCCCATGTCCATACGAAGATCTATCTACATCATTTTTGTAATTCTTCATAATCATATCTCATAAAAAAACTCAGTATCATGTATTATGAATTTTGTATTTCATTTCAAATATTTTTTTGTGTGTGTTCAGGAGAGTGCACCAGTGACCAATTTGAATGCGGAAACGGCAAATGCATACCGGAGTACTTTGTATGTGATTATTATCCTGAATGCCAAGATTTTGAAGATGAAATTGGATGCGGACAAGGGGAAATAGGTATGCATACTTTGTGATTTAAGTTTTAAAAAAAATGCGTTGTGCCAATCAGAATGTGTAGATTTTAGTAGCTTTTATGACAGTCTTTGGTGAAAATTAGAATTGTGTTAAGATTTATTGGACTCTAGTTTATACTCAAATTACTATAGCTATCTTATAAAATGAGTTTGATAAGTTTTTGTCATAAAAAAATCTTGTAAAATAGATAAACTCTGTTCAAGTTGACATGAAAATGTGTCAATTGCCATCTTTTGATCTGATACTTATTAAGGATGTTCCACAGTTATGTTTGTGCGCATTATGATCTGCGCATACTTTACACTCTGCGATCTGACGTCACAATGGATGAACGAACATGTGATTAATTAGCTGCGAGTATGAGCTGATTTTTCTCATCTTCTGCACTTTAACTGGAGATCCGATGTGTTATTTCATGAAGCTAAAAAGTGGAATTATTCCATGGATCATTCAAAATAAAATTCTCTACAATGTCAAAATACTTCACTCTGCAGTGCTGCCAAGCATCACGTATATTACCCTGAGTTTAAATAAATGGTAGAGTGGTTTTGATTTTTTCTTCACATAGAAACAAAGCATTCGGCGCATTTTTTGTGTTTAAAAAAGCACATTTGCTCTGATAAAAATGCTGAAAGTTTAAAAACAAGCACATGAACCCCTATTTTTTAATGTTTGTACCTCTTAGGTATACCTTCTTCTTCTACGACTCTTCAACTTTTGGTGAAAATGACATGGATTTTGAATGAAGTGCAGCATTTATTGTACTTTTGTAGTTTGTTACTGAAATATCACATTTTTTAGATTGGGATTTTGTTATCTTTTACGCCATTTTTAAGAACTGACGGTGCAGTTAAACTTAAATTTACAAACAAATAGCACTATAAATAGATTATCCATTCTAACAATACAATCATTAACTCTCTTGCGAAATTTGATGACTTTTTCATGTAATCTGACTGAGTAATAGTAGTCAGGGGCCTTAGCAAAATTTTGGGGACAGGATTTACAAAAGCGCCATTTTTTGCATGTGGGTCCCTGGTATCAAAAGCATTAATTGTAGATAGGGTGCCCGAAATCGGTGAAGGCATCCCTATTTTAAAATGCTAATTTATGCAAATTTTATGCAAAAAACTCATAATTCACCATATCTCAATAAAAATAATTTTCAAATGCCCAATTTTTGTGTATTTGGGTCTTCTTTTGCTAAACATTCAACTGCAGGTCGATTTTTATAAAATTGGTGAGTATGAATCAATTTTTAAGGTTAATTTATGCAAATTATATGCAAATCACATGTAAAAACACATGTATTATCATATATCGACATAAAGAATTGTCAAAATCACAATTTTTTTTCTCCACATGTGTCACTGGTACCAAAAGCATTAGTTCTTGATAGGATGCCTCGATATCAATGACTGGAATCCTTTTTCATAGGGCTAATTTATGCAAAATTATGCAAAAATCACACTATTCACCGTAAATTACTGTATATGTATAGTACAGACCGAAACTTTTCTATAGAAGCCTATTTCTTTTCTTTTTTTACGGGGGGGGGGGGGGGGTATTTGGAATTTATTTTGACGGGGCATAAAATCTAGATTGATTTCTGTACAGTTCCTGAATAAGAATCAACTTTCAATTTTAATTAATGCAAATTTATGCAAAATTTATGCAAATATGTGTAAAACTCATCAACTATCCTATTTTGAGGTTTTAAACCGAGGGACAAGCACAACACTATGCATAGGAGACACTGTTACACAATTCATTCATTATGATGACTTTCCATGCGACCAGAGGAGAGCATCATGTTTAAAATGCAAATTTATGCAAATTATAAATCCTGTGCATACCTGTGCATACCCCTTTCACAATTAAAAAAAAAACCCCAAATCATATGAAAAAGATAAACAGTAATTCATCTTTCTTTTCAAAGCAATTAAAAAAACTCATAATTCACCATATCTCACTAAAAATAATTTTTAAATGCCCAAAAGAGTTTGGCCCCTTTTCCACTGTTAATACCCACTGGAATGGGACTAATTTATGAATTTATGAATGAATTGTGTAACAGTGTCTCCTATGCATAGTGTTGTGCTTGTCCCTCGGTTTAAAACCTCAAAATAGGATGGTCGATGAGTTTTACATATATTTGCATAAATTTGCAAAAAAATTAGGTCAGATTTCTTTCCCAAGTAGAGTTTTCCCCTGTCAGAAAGAGGAGGGTATATGGATGGTTCTCATGGCAGAAAAAGCTGTCCAAGTCTGTCCCTCTGACAACTATATGTACATTTGTGTTTTTAGAACAGGGACATATCAGATTTGAGCAAAGAGACCTGATCCTTCTTCTTTTTCTGTCGTCCCTTGATTGAAGGTGACCTGAATAATTTCAGTGATTTTTCTTTATTGGCTTATGAATTGATCTCTATCTCTAAAACAATTTTAGGCTGAATCAGAGTTGAATCTGTCTGGAATAGGTCCCAAATTATAGCTATCGACTTCCGAAAATAATTGTCCAAATGCCTCCCCAAAATTATTTCAACCGAATTCCATCCGAATTCATCACAAATGTGGCTCGAAAAAATGTTTCTTGGCCACATTCCGGAGTATTTTGGAGGATATTCGGCTGGTTTTAAAATTTTCAGAACAAGCAGAATCTCTCAAAGAATGTTTCCGTTGGGAAGGAGAACAGAATAGTCCCGGATCCTTCCGAATCGATTCCGGGAGCTCCCCGAATCCGAGAAGAATAAGTACCGAATCCAGGCCATTTTGGGCAGAATTGATCCGAATTTGTTCGGGAGAATTTGGATTTGGTGTAACACTTTGCTTAAAGCTAGGGTTAGAACGGAACCGAATCAGCTGCGAATCCATCCGTATACACGTATTCTGGTGGTTTCAGGAATATTCTGTTTGCCTTCGTAAATGCAAGAAAATTCGGGAACATTCGCTGAAAAATTCATTTTGAAATGTTCAAAATCAGCCGAATACCCTCCAGAATATTCCCGAATGTGACCACAAGAAATTCCATTCGGGCCACATTCGGGATGTATTCCGATGGAATTCGGTTGGATTTTTGGAGGCATTATGTGAAGATTAAGACCTATTCGTATCAGTAGTAGAGTAATTAAATGTCCGACTCTTGCCCCCCCCCCATATCATACGAATCATTACTCGAATACAAAGAATAATATAGACGAGTGAGACAAATTGGCCAGAAATTAGAAAAATGGCATCAAAAAGCTGACGAATATAGATCTTTTCGAAAGAATCTGGCACATTTTCGGGAAATTTTGTGGCTGTACTTTGCAAATTCTTGCATAATCGTTCGATTCGGGTCGTTATTCAGGTCGTCATTTGGCGATAATCGGAGGATTCGGGCTAAATTCGACTCGATTCTGGCCGCTCTGGCTCGATTTTTGCCACTGTTCTGGTTGGCATACGGCTTTATGCTTTATGTAATATATGATTAGTCAATGGAATACAGCTTCATACATGAATTATTGTTAATTTACATAATATAACACGTTTTTGCATGGAAGCGGGATTTTCAATACCATACAATTAAAGATTTTGAACTGAGTGATAGAGGTACTTCAAAAGTTTGGCCCCTTTTCCACTGTTAATACCCACTGGAGTGGGACAAATTTATACATATAAAATATTTGCTAATTTATATAAATTAGCATGTTTTGCTTGAAGACGGGATTTTCAATAGCACGTTTGATAGGGAAAATTAAATCTATGGATCTGACAGAGATTTTCTTTAAGTTTGGTTTGGTTTCTTTTTATTCCTTTTACTAATTTTCATTATTCATGCATAATTTAACTGCTAATTTACATAAATTAACATATTTTTGCATAAAGACACGATTTTCAATATCATGTTTGACAAGGAAATTTAAAGCTATTGACCTAAAAGAGACTTTCTTAAAGTTTGGTATCTCTTTATTTACTTTTATTAATTAATTCCTATTGGCATATGGCTTCATGCATAAATTACTGCTAATTTACATAAATTAGCATATTTTTGCATAAAGTTGCAATTTTCAACACCATGTTCTGTGGGGAAAAATTAAAGCTATTGACCTGATAGAGACTTTCCTAAAGTTTGGTATCTTTTTTATTAACTCTTATTTATTAATTCCCATTGGCATATGGCTTCATGCATAAATTACTGCTAATTTACATAAATTAGCATATTTTTGCATGAAGATGCAATTTTCAACACCATGTCCTGTGGGAAAAATTAAAGCTATTGACCTGATAAAGACTTTCCTAAAGTTTGGTATCTTTTTATTAACTTTTATCAATTAATTCCCATTGGCATATGGCTTCATGCATAAATTACTAATTTACATAAATTAGCATATTTTTGCATGAAGATGCAATTTTCAACACCATGTCATGTGGGAAAACTTAAAGCTATTGACCTGATAGAGACTTTCCTAAAGTTTGGTATCTTTTTTTAAAAAACTTTTATTAATTAATTCCTAATGGCATATGGCTTCATGCATAAATAATGCTAATTTGCATAAATTAGCATATTTTTGCATGAAGATGCAATTTTCAACACCATGTTCTGTGGGAAAAAATGAAGCTATTGACCTAATAGTGACATACGGAAAGTTTGGTGCTTTTGTAAACTCTGTCCCCAAAACTTCAAATTTAAGGCCTAAGGCCCCTGACTATAGAGGTTTAAACTCATTGTAGTTATCTTGGGCGGTCTAAAAATGCCAAATTATTTTGAATGCGCAATTCTTAAGAACATTAATTTGGGTGAACTTTGAAGCTCTATAGCAAAAAAATCAAGCACATGGACCTATGTTGATTTTTGCATATTTCGAATATTAAGGTTCTAAAGTATCTATGTGCAAAGTTTGGTGGAAATGATATGGATATCATTTTAACTGTGGAACGTCCTTAAGTGTCCCTTCGATAAAGTCACCATCTTGATCGAATTCGATTAGATTTTTTTAAAGCTACTGTCTTTTCAGGCTTAAAGAGTTATTGTCATTCAATGTCGAGGGAAAATAGCCAAGGCCAATATTAAATTTCTTTCCCTTATTTTCCTTTTGCCGACCCCCTCCCTGTCTGCACCTGTGTAACTTTATATGGGCCTATTCCCATCCCCGCCCCAAAAGTGGGGGCATCGATCGTCCCACCCAATAAACCATGCATCCCTATACCCTGGACCCCCGGGGCCCCCCACCCGCTCCCCGCGCGATTTGGGGATTTCCCCTGTTCTATTATGGTTCGAACACGGTGAAGCGCTATTTCCTGGCAAGATCTGGCCTTTGATCCATTTTTGTCTCACCTGCGAAGCAAAGTGAGACTATAGGCGCCGCTTTTCCGACGGCGACGGCGGCGGCGGCGTCAACATCAAATCTTAACCTGAGGTTAAGTTTTTGAAATGACATCATAACTTAGAAAGTATATGGACCTAGTTAATAAAACTTGGCCATAAGGTTAATCAAGTATCACTGAACATCCTATTAGAGTTTCATGTCACATGACCAAGGTCAAAGGTCATTTAGGGTCAATGAACTTAGACCATGTTGGAGGAATCAACATCGAAATCTTAACCTGAGGTTAAGTTTTTGGAATGTCATCATAACTTAGAAAATATATGGACCTAGTTCATGAAACTTGGACATAAGGTTAATCAAGTATCAATGAACATCCTGCATGAGTTTCACGTCACATGACCAAGGTCAAAGGTCATTTAGGGTCAATGAACTTTGGACGAATTGGGGATATCTGTTGAATTACCATCATAACTTTGAAAGTTTATGGATCTGATTCATGAAACTTGGACATAATAGTAATCAAGCATCACTGAACATTTTGTGCAAGTTTCAGGTCTCATGATTAAGGTCAAAGGTCATTTAGGGTCAATGAACTTTGGCCGAATTGGGGATATCTGTTGAATTCCCATCATAACTTTGAAAGTTTATGGATCTTATTCATGAAACTTGGACATAATAGTAATCAAGCATCACTGAACATTTTGTGCAAGTTTCAGGTCTCATGATTAAGGTCAAAGGTCATTTAGGGTCAATGAACTTTGGCCGAATCGGGTATCTGTTGAATTACCATCATAACTTTGAAAGTTTATTGGTCTAGTTCGTTAAACTTGGACATTAGAGTAACCAAGTATCACTAAACATCCTGTGCTTGTTTCAGGTCACATGTCCAAGGTCAAAGGTCAATGAACTTTAGCCGAATTGGGTGTATCTGTTGAATTACCATCATAACTTTGAAAGTTTATGGATCTGATTCATGAAACTTGTACATAAGAGTAATCAAGTATCACTGAACATCCTGTTTGAGTTTCAGGTCACATGATCAAGGTCAAAGGTCATGTAAGGTCAATGAACTTTGGCCATGTTGGGGTTTTTTGTTGAATAACCATCATATCTCTGTAAGTTTATTGGTCTAGTTCATAAAAAGAGGACATAAGAGTAACCATGTATCACTGAACATCTTGTGCGAGTTAGAGTAGTATGCAAAGTCAGCACTGCTACTATATTGAACTGCGTGATGCAGGTGAGACGGCCAGAGGCATTCCACTTGTTGTATACGTTAGTCGGACGTTAGTCTCATATTTTTGAGTCAGTAATCAGTGTGAATACTGCTCCGGTTCTGCCAGCTCGCGTTTACTGAGTTATTTCCTGCTTAAGACTTGCGAAAAAACTCAAAAAGATGTTGGTTGTTACTCATACTGTCACTGTTACCGGAACTGTTAATATTGTCTCGGCCCGGTCAGTCGTCTAAAGCCAAGGAGCCGTACATTGAACGAAAATAGCACAAACCTACGGAGTACGGTACTGTGATCCACCGGGTGTGCTGCGGCGGCGTTGTTGTGGTGTGTGTCGAGTTCTACCAGCTGCACCTGCCTGGTCTTTGCCGGTCCAGTACAGGTTGTGTTGAAGATTATGAGTTGGTAATGTAATCATTACAGGAGTTAAGAAGCAATGGCAAAATAAAATAAAGAGAAGTTGGCATTATCTTAAGTCACCACTCTATTTACTGCCGTTCATTTCGTCAGCGGCGGTGACTTCTACTTTAATCTAAATTAAATAAAATACTAGCTTTTCCATTGACTTGTCATTGATCAACTTTGTACACAACGAGCGCACACACACCGACTCACACAAGAAGAGAGGTGACTTATTTCAGGATAAGGCCGAGAAGTTCAAGAGAGAGAGTGGTACAACATGTACAAAGAGACAGAGGGCAGGGGGATCGAGATGTAGAACGTTTATTTTCATCCTATTGAACTGAAGCAAGACGTAGTCCAGTGGAACAGCTCGACGAGGCAGAGACAGTGATTGAAGCTAATTTGGTCTACGTGTCAGTGTACTTTATACCCTCCTAGTAGTCTTAGGCCTCTATTAATGCCTAGCAGTTAGGCCTAAACAAATAGTGTTTCAGAGATGCCAAGTTCAAAGACCAGCTATGCGTGAGATTTTCTGTGAATCTGAGTGAGATCATAGACATTGTGTACAATGTATATGGGAACAGGCTGTGATAGTTGCGTGAGACAGAGATTTGAGGGGATGATCATGAGTCCAAAATGCGTGAGACTTGGTAGCTCTGGTGTTTAGCATCTGAGCTCACCTGCATTCTTTTACCAAAGCAGACTCCTTGCATTTTGTTTCAATTTCATTTTATAAAAAAGGGAAATGTCATTATTTTTTTTCAGTTAGGAGAGAAAATGATGACTTGAAAATAAAATCCTAGCGGCCAATTTGGAAAGATCAATTTCCTCGTAAATTGTGTTTAAGAAATTGGTCAGTCAGCGATTTTGAAAGAAAAAAAGGGCATCCCCTTTGTTTGAAATGGCAGGAAGGATGCTTAAGATTTTTTTTTTTTACTTTGCCTAACACATTTATTTTGTTTGTCTTTACAGTAAACATCACCGTTGTTCAAGGGACACCGGTGCTCGTCCAGCCCCCATCCTACCCCAACCCGTATCCTGCTCTTGAGAACAGTTACTGGGCTATCACCACGGAGGACCCTGACCTCATCATCGGATACACTTTCATCGATTTCGAATTTAGACTAGGAGCCGTCTTGAACTTTGAAAATGGAACAGATCTGAGTCACCCCGTGAACGATTTGACGAGTTACTATTACCGCTCCCAACCAGAAGGTTTCTTTGCTCTACAAACCAATGAGGTGTTTATGTTCTTCTATCCCGGAAAGTACCCCGGAGGGCGTGGCTTCCAAATTGAACTCAATGCTATTGAACCGTCCAGTGAGTAATGTTGGTCTCGAAGTCAATGTTCTTGTAGATTCCATGGGCAGTGCTCTACTAGAAGATAACTTTATGTAGCTATGCTTTGATAAACCTGGGCTCCGTAGCACAAAGGTTAGCGATTAATCGTCCACCTTATATTATGATTGATTGTTTGTGATGAATTATTTTTGTTTTCTTTTCATAATCGGGTGTGAAATGATTTGTCTAATGATATACAAAAGGTACACTAAAAAACATTTTTCAATTTTTGAGAAAGTGAAATTTCATTGATTTTTTTACCATTCACTTTGTAGAATTGCTGCTTGCATATGACGTCACAAATCCAATGATTGAAATTCTAATAACTTGTCAATTCTTTGATGGATTTTTCTCAAACCTTTGGCAATATTTTGTATTATTTTTCTGCTATTTCGACAATAAACTTTCTCCTTTAACTGTCCATATCTGAATGTGTTATACTTGATTCCTTCAATAGCTTTCACACCAGCACCTTGCGCAGATGGACAATTCCAATGCGCCAGCGATGGAGAATGTATTCCCGGCTACTGGCTGTGTGATTATTTTGTTGATTGCGCAGATGAATCAGACGAGGATTTCCAAGTTTGCGCCAATCTGCCGCCTCCAGGTATGTATGGTGTTGATGGTGAGTGGGAAGATCGTGGTGGTGGTGGTATTGAAGATGATGATGTCAACTGTGCATACAGGTGTTGTACCAACTGATTATGATGGGAATGGTACCCTTGTTGTAAATGATAGTGATAATCATGATGATGATAGTGGTGTTGATGCTCTTGCTTGTGATGAACATTATGATTGATGATGATGGTGATGATGATGATGATGATGATGGTAATGATGATGATGGTAATGATGATGATGATGGATGATGATGACGGTAATGATGGTGATGATGACAGTAATGATGATGATGATGGATGATGATGATAATGATGACGGTAATGATGATGGATGATGATGACGGTAATGATGATGATGATGACGGTATATGATGATGATGATGGATGATGTTGATGGTAATGATGATGATGACGGTAATGATGATGATGACGGATGATGTTGACGGTAATGATGATGAAGATGATGATGATGATGATGATGACGGTAATGATGATGGTGAATGTAATGATGATGGATGATGATGACGGTAATGATGATGATGACGGTGGTGATGATGATGACGGTAATGATGACGGTAATGATGATGATGATGGATGATGATGACGGTAATGATGATGATGATGGATGATGATGACAGTAATGATGATGGATGATGATGATGACGGTAATGATGATGACGGTAATGATGATGATGATGATGGATGATGTTGACGGTAATAATGATGAAGACAGTAATGATGATGATGATGACGGTAATGATGATGATGATGGATGATGATGATGATGACAGTAATGATGATGATGACAGTAATGATGATGATGATGACGGTAATGATGATGATGATGGATGATGATGATGATGACAGTAATGATGATGATGACAGTAATGATGATGATGGATGATGATGACGGTAATGATGATGATGATGGATGATGTTGACGGTAATGATGATCATGATGATTGATGATGACGGTAATGATGATCATGATGATCATATGATGAGGATGATAATGGCAATGATAATTATGATGATGATGGTGATACGGATGGTGGTGATGATGATTAGGCTAATGTAATGATTTCAGGATGAGAAGGATAGTCATTGATGATGGTGATTATAACCATTTGCATGATGAATAAGGTACTTGTAATATGAATGACGTTGATAATATTGATGATAATCGTTTACAAAATGGAGACGTTAAAGAGACAAAATATGGAAATTGTATTATTATTTCCCTTTATCAGGAGAGTGTGTGGAAGGGAACCATCAGTACCAATGCAGCGACGGTTCGTGCATCCACAATGCCTGGAAATGTGATTGGTATGAAGACTGCCTCGGAGGAGAGGATGAGTTAAACTGTGAGTTCTTTTTAATTTTATTTCTCTCCCATCATGGGTGATGATAATCTCCGCCTTCTAAGGCAAGAGCCGTGGAGAGTTGTGTCATGTGGTAGAAGGAACCCATGAATATAATGATTCATCCAGTAATATTGAATTTGTTAAATCAGTTATGAATCTTGTACGAGAAATGATAAAAAAATTAAGTAAATACTTACAATTCTACGCGGTTGAAGGATTTGCAGGGTAACTTTCTGACATGAAGGCTGCATTTATGGTCTCCATGTGATAATGATAATACAAATGAGGATGATGATAATGGTGTTGATGATTGGTGATAATATTAATGATGATAATAATACTAGTAATCATGATGATAATGATGGTGATGATGGTGATGATTATGATAAATTGATGATAGTGATGATAATAATGATGATGATGACTATGATGGTGATGATGATGATGGTGCTGCTAATGAATTGATAATAATGATAATTATAATAGTGATGATGAATTGATAATAATGATAATTATTAATGATGATGGTGATGAGGATGATGAGGACGATGATGATGATGAGGATGATGAGGATGACGATGACAAAGATGTTAAACTATCATTTCTCCTGTGTAAATTCCAAACAATTGTTTTGTTATCCTAGGCCCTGCATCAAAGGCTTCCTCAACGGATGGTACAATTGATTTAAATGAATGATTGCCCACAAAAAATGCAAATGTATTCATGAAAATCATTGATAACATTTGTGTAACAGGATCCAAATTATTTCTCTTTCAGGCTGTGACCAAAGTAATACATTTCAATGTGGACCCAACGACAGGTGCATTCCAGACTTCTGGGTCTGCAACTGGTTCATTGACTGTGAAAACGGGGCAGATGAAACATCATGTGGGGGGCCAGACTCTACAGGTAGGTATATATTGTATATTAATGGTAAACGGCTGATTGGTCTACATCCTCATCGTCTCCATTCCATTTGGTAGCGCGCGATACTGGCAACGGTCCGACAGCCCCAGACCAGTAAAAAGTGCCGACGGGCCAGTAACTTTTACAGACAAAGCCAGATTTACTGGTCCGACATGACCAGTAAAAAACTTACCAAACTGATACAAATGATATATGTGCATTGTGGAAAAATGAAAAGAAACTAGTGATACTGGAACTTTCTGACCCTTTTGAAACCAACACAGAAAAAACACATGAATATAAAGAAAGAAAATACGCCCCACTCATTTCTGACATTGAATCAAACAGCTACTCAGTAAAATCCTTTCCAATTGAGGTGGGATCAAGAGGCTACATTACCCCGGATAACACAAAACGACTTAAAATGCTTTTAAATGAATTTGGCAAACCAACCCCTTACAAAATTTTCAGAGACAACCTTTCTAAATTGGCAGTGACATCATCTTTTGTAATATACTACTCAAAAAATAACGTCCAATGGGAAAATCAGATTCCTCTGCGTACATAGTGTAAAGTTGTACATATCAATTCAGAGTGTAATCATGCTAATAATGCATGAGTCCACATACGTCATGGTCTTATTTTTTTTCAATGTTTGGTTTTTATCTAAAATGATTTTATCTACACGCCTATAATTACTTTAATTACAAACCAACTTGATGATTAACAGTTTATTATACTTTCACCGAATGTTCCATCTTATTTGGTATAACTGTAACATTATGTTAATCTGCCCTGCTTGTGTCAGTAATGTGACCATGTCCTGGGCTCTCTTTTATTCTGTAAATGTATATGTATTGTTGTCATTCTTACACTGTTCCTTTATTGCTTTTCGCACAATAAAGTGATGCAAAACAATTCTCCTCTTTTGTAAATGATAGAAATTGCTCTGGCATCTTAAAAAATGGGCCCCCAAAATTGAGAAATGGCTCTCATTAATCACATGTATGTTGTGTGTGTGTACTGTTTATTTGTGTACTTTTATTATGGGGGTGGGGCAATTCAATCAGTAAAAGACATGTAATTAAACTCAAGTCTATTTTCATGTTTTTCTTTATTTTAGGGGACCAGTGAATTTTAGGTTCTGACCAGTAAAATATGAAAAACTGGGTAACTACTGGTCCCACATGAACAGGTTGGACCAGTAGAAAAAAAGGGTTAGTGTGGACTGTGGAGCCCTGCATTTGGTCTAATTACCATTTATCAATATCATTTTTTTTCTAAATTCCAGTTAGGCTTTATCTCTTTCGTGTAATGTCTTGTTGGTTGAACACCTTTTAGTCTATTTGGTCAGCCTAGCTTTAATAGCCGAGTAATGTAGGATTGTTTTGAGAACCTAATAGTGGATGTGTGCACTGCTTCAATGGTTCCATGATATTTGCTCTAGCGACAAGTGCTCAAAAAATGAGAATTGGGCCACCAAAATTCTTTAAGAGCCAACACTTGGTGGCCTGCTTGGGCTACCAAAGTTTTGACAAATGTTTTCTATTGTATCAGGCCACTAAATTTGGTTTGCGGGCCACCAAAATGATGAAATTGATGATTTTGGTGGACCAACCGGGCCACCAAGAAAAAATATTAGTGTGGAGCCTTGTCTAGACACACTAATCGAATGACCAACTTCAACCTGGGTTTAAAGATAAATTCCAGTTTTGGTAACGATCTCAAAATGACTTTTTACAGAATCTAATATAATGACCACCCAAGTGTCTGTTTGCATGAATAAAAAATATGTGCCAAAGAGTTCTGGGAGAAATTGTGTAATTGCTGAGAAATAAGCAAAATAAGCTCGGATTCGGTCACTTCCGTCGGGTCTTTATTCCAGCAATAATAATACACTGTCCCACGTGTGCCTATCTGTGTTGGTGATCTTAAGTGTGAACGTTTTTCAGCGTAGATTTCAAGATTCCACAAAGTTCAGTTTATGTAACTGTACCAGATCTAGATCCTCGATGATTTTCTGACAATTAAGCCTGGTTTTACAGACTTTGTCATGAAATCAGCGTTTACTGCAACTACTGGAATTTCTCTTTAACATTATACCCTACCCTAAAGTTTGCTAAACCTAACATAAAACCCTATTGCAATCCTAACCCTACCTCTTAGAGGAAACAAAGCCCAGAGCAATTGTCGCCGGAGCAAATGTTGCAGCCCCATTTCTATATGGAGCGTTGTGGCCCAGTGGATTAGTCTTCGGACTTTGAAACAGAGGGTCGTGGGTTCGAATCCCAGCCATGGCGTAATTTCCTTCAGCAAGAAACTGATCCACGATGTGCTGCACTCGACCCAGGTGAGGTAAATGGGTACCGGTAGGAAGTAATTCCTGAAGAAGCTGTGTGCACTATGAGCGCCTAGCTTAGCCGGGTAATATAGGAGCGCCTTGAGCACCCAACAAGGTGGATATGTGCGCAATATAAATATCCTATATTATTATTACCGTAATATCTTATTGTCTCGTACAGATGCAAGGTTTTTAAGCCCTGGGGAATCTTTTAACTTTACATCGCCCAACTATCCAAATGAATATGGAGCCAATGTGTACTATCTTTTCACCTTCGAGACCAGTCAAAGCTATCGAATTCAGGTAAGGTCAAGTATCAAAGCGCAGTTGAGTATATGCACATAGTAACTGCGCTATATAAATGGACATATTATTATTATAAGGTTTCAAGTTATTATAGGTATCCATTGGCTCAAATTTTAAAAAAAGGGCTAAAATCCCCTCTGGATGTTGGGGGGGGGGGAGAGACCGTTCATCAACATTTGCCATCAGAATACCTGTCAGATTTTTAAGTTATGGTATTGGCTGCCAATGTGTCCTTGATTTTAATTGGCTAGTTGATGCGCAGTGTATTTAATATTGTGCATATTGAGAAAAATTCAGAAAAGTAAATACGAAAAAAAATTCAGAAAAAGAATTGAGAAAAAATATTGCAGCCATGATAAAAAAAATTGTGCAAACAATTTCAAGATACTGCTAGGGACATTAATTTATGGAATGATGGCCTATGGCATAATGTATATGGAATGAATCAGAATGGTGATTCCATTCATTTTTACCCTCTTTTTGAACAACTATATTTTGATTTTCTGATATATTTATCAGAGACACAGGCAGCATTGACAAACTTACAGCTTAGGATTCTAAATCTAAATCAATATGGTTTAATCAATTTATTTGAATACTGCATTCAGATTGATGTCTATCAATATTCCACTGCCGTCGGAGGGTTCACAACTATTGGCGATGGGCTCGATCCGACCAATCGCAACTCGGCTCTTGCCAATTTGAACCACTTTACCCAAGTCCCAACCGCCTCACCAATAAGAATTACGTCGACTTCGTATACACTCTGGCTGGAGATTCATGGAGGCCCGTATGGATTCGATGTGTTGTATGCATCAGCAACCTCAATACCGCTTGGTAAGTGATTGTTTTAAAGGGATGGTCCGGGCTGAAAATATTTATATCTATTAAAAGAGAGTAAAATTCCCAGAGCAAAATGCTGGAAGTTTCATCAAAATTGCATAACAAATAACAAAGTTATTGGATTTTAAAGTTTATTAATATTTTGTGAAAACAGTCATATGCACATCCTCATGAATATTCATTAGGTGGGCTGATGATGTCACATCCCCAATTTTCTTTTTTTTGCTTTTATAAGAAATCATAAATGTTTCATTATTTCATACATGTGTAAATGTGTCAAAATTTTGATTAGATAAGTTACGGCAATGAATAATAATGCACTTAATCAGTTGTTTTATTTCTTGATAGAAAAATTTTGAATAAACCTAATTTCATATAATAAAATACAATTAACAAGTGGGGATATGACATCATCAGCCTCATGAATATTCATGATGACATGCCTAGAACTGTTTCACTGGAATAATGCAAATTAAAATTCAATAACTCATCTCCAGCCTGGACCATCCCTTTAAAGATCTGATAAAATTCAGTCGACTCATTCATTCAAACACCAATATGGATGTATTTTTGTATCAGTATGACAACCATGCTCTCCATAAATATTTGATGAGGTCAGGCATAAGCATTGTGCTTCACCCACACGGTTACAATTCATAATTCTGAAGGTTCGTAATTCCGAAGGTTCTTAATTCCGAAACACGTAAATTGTCAATACCTCGATGTTCGTCAACCCGAAAACGTAAAAGGGTTCGTTAATCCGAACATTTGTAGCATTATTCCGAAGGTTCGATAATTTGAAAACGAAATAAGGTTTGATGTTCCGAAGGTTCGTTGATCCGAAAAACGAAATAAGGTTTGTTGTTCCAAAGGTTCGTTAATCCGAAAACGAAATAAGGTTGGTTAATCATTTCGTTTTCAGACTACCAAACCTTCGGAATTACGAACCTCATTTCGTTTTTGGATTAACGAACATTCGGAATGACAAATCGCTTCGTTTTCGGAGTAACGAACCTTCGGAATAACGAAACCTCGGAATTACAAATGTATGCGCACCCACAACTATACCCTGGACTTGACATTTAATAGTGATTTGAAAGAAACAGAAAGTTCTGTGTGTGCTACTAACTTGTGGAGACTCACATGTCAACCAAAGTTCCAATCAGGATCTTAGCATGAAGACTACATTCACTATACATACATGGTATAGCAATTTTGATTTTGTACAGCCCCATTCTGCTAAATTTAGAAGTAGAAAAAAATTAAGTTGATACTAATAATGCAAAGTATTGCTTTTTTGAATTATTTTAATTATTCATTGTAAGACAAAAGACCTATATGCCAATCGAATTCTATCCTCTGGTGTGTTAAAGGAGAATACCGGTAAATCACTTTGGGCATGTTAGCTTGTATGAGAACAGTCAGAGAAATCAAAGAAAAAAGTCGATGATTTTTTGCGAACAAAAAATTGGACAAACAATAAGAAAGTTACAGGTATTTCAAAGTAGATATCACTGTTGCTATGGAGATCCTTCCATTGGCAATGTGACCATAATATGTGTGATGTCACACATGCATGAACTGGAAAAGGCCCTCCTTTGCTAAAAGTTTTTTTTTTTAATTTATTTTATGAAACGTCTTTTCTCCCATGGAAAGATTATCCCGGCAACTACTCCTGAATTAGGATATATACCCCGGCCCTGAATAACTATATGACAATGTTATTCCGGGCCCCGGAATAATATTACATTTTTCTATAATTTTTTTTGCAATCTAAATCTCGTTTCCCTTCCCCCTCAGGTACCGTTATTCCTACTATCATACCTGGGGTATCCATTGGTAAGTATCACTAGATTGATATTAATTAGCCATATTAGATCAATGTCTTAATATTCTAGATTCTAGAAAATACAAATTTTGAATTTGATTGAAGTAATATCATTATGTTTTCTATTTTTATATAGAATAATCTGCATTTGTTGTGTCACCACTTTTATACACACGGGATTTTCCTTATCATCTTTGGTGTGGGTCTATTTGGGTGTTGGAAATGAGCACTTAAAAATCTTAATATCGTGCATGGATATTTTTCATTATCATCATGTTTTTTTTTAATTATAAGAAACTCGTTTAGTCAAAGCGTAACGAAACTGCACATCAAATAGCAGTACGAGTCCTGAAGTTAATTAAATTCAGTGGCCACATACATAGTCCTTTTCTTGGGTATGAGCTTTAGAATAGTGTGTACATCATTTAGAGAAACTTCTACAATCACGGCAACTTTTAGTAGAAAATGAACATAGTAGAATAAGTAGATCAATACCAATAAACTCCACTGGATCTTTTTCTATCCTCGTAATATAAAAGAGATCCCAATAAGATTTCACGAAGAACATCATTTGATATTCTAACTAGATTTTTAAAATCACATGTACCGGTATTACAATGTTCGTCGTCACAGTTCTGCTATTCATTATTAACACAAGAAATAGATATTTAGTTGTTTGTTTGTTTGTAGTCATATCTATATAATAAAAATTGACTGTTAATTGTGGGGACAGTTAGTTAATTCGATCAATGTTGGATGCTAGAGGAAGATGCACCGTTCAACGAATTATCCCGAGATTTCTTATTCACTTGACACAAAAAAACAACTGTGGCAAACTTAGAACAGTATTCCGTATCATGATTAGACTCTCAAAAATGTTGGGCAACATACTGTCCACACAACAATTGGTTTTAAGCTTTATCCACTTCTGGATAATTTCTAACCAATCGTGTGTGCTTTGGATGAAAACTACACAGTATTGGTTGAACACTACCCAGAGTTGGATAATTGTTTAACCAGTTGTTGTGTGTACAATATTTGAACCCTAAATCTCCCGGGGTATTTAGATTCTTGTCATTCCGGGGGGGGGGCCATTATGGCCCCCCTTAAGATCTCGGCCGCTGATCGCACGAGCGACGCAAAAATTTGCACGCTGGTAGTGTGCGATGTAATCTACAAGGCTCTATGGTAAAATTTTCCAAAATAATGAGATTTTATTTTATATGAATTAATTATGCTAATTTATGCATAAATCATACTTTTTGCTCTAATTCACTAAATAAAGCTCCTAGAATGCTAATTTTTGGTTAAAATTTTCTTTGTGGCATTCTTAACAATCGTAATTCAAAAAAACTTTGGTTTGGAAATAAATTTCCTATGTATTTTATTGTTTTATGAATTTCTTATGTATTTCTTTGTTTTTTGACTTTTTGTTTTTTATTGTTTTTTCAATGGAAATTGTTCCAGACATAATTTCATTTATTGGTTTCTGCAACACTTTTTCATGAACATATTAACAAAGAAAATACAATAGTATACATATAAGTTATAACTGACAAGCAAAACATACAAAAAAAATAATAATAATGCATTTTCTATTAAAACATCGATTATTAGAAGGTTGCAGGGGTTGCCACTATAAGCTGAGCTTGACTGCGTGGCAGAATTCTGATCATAAACAAGGCAAAATTAATCAAGTTTAATCAGTAACAGTAGAAATAATGATACATTTATGAATTTTGGCTAAATACGCAATTTGCATTGGATTTGTACATGAAATCACGTTTATGAGTAATTTTGGGTCTGACATGCACTTGCATAATGTTGCGTAATGTCGTAACCGCGTATCCGGGCGTCACAAATTTGCGCGAGACTTGAATGTAAAAAGTCAGTGAGCTGCGAGGTGAAAAAATTTCGCGCAGCAGATATATCGCGAAAATTGTTGAGGGGGGGGCATTATGGCCCCCCGGGAGAATTAGGGTTAATAGTGCACTGTAACTAATCATTTATTATCATCTGCATACCAAACCTAGGTGATGTGAATATCGAAATGACTGCCACCTTGAATGGAGTTGATTTTATGCCAGAGTTTAATGACCCTTCATCTACTGAATACATGGAGTTTGTGAGCAAGGCAGAAGCCGAGGTAATATATCTGACCCCCCCCCAAAAAAAACCCACCTGTGTGTTTCATTAAGCTTTCGTAAATTACGTACTTTGGCGCAAGACTGTGCTGGAGATAACATTGTTAAACACTTGAAAAACACTGTGTATTTAGAGTGTGTTCACAGTGTTTTCCATAGTGTGTTCATAAAGTGTTCACAGTGAGTTAAAAAGTGCGTTCACAATGTGTTCAGAGCCTCAAAGTATCACATGTTGCATCCACATTATTTTCACAATGTGTTCGGTGTGTTCACATTGTCACAGTGTGTTCGAAGTGTGTGGGATGTTCACAGTGTGTTCACAGTATGTTCACAGTGTGTCCACACAGTGTGTTCACGGTATGTTCACAGTGTGTCCACACAGTGTGTTCATGGTATGTTCACAGTGTGTCCACACAGTGTGTTCACGGTATGTTCACAGTGTGTCCACACAGTGTGTTCATGGTATGTTCACAGTGTGTCCACAATGTGTGTTCACGGTATGTTCACAGTGTGTGATCACATAATGGAACATCTCAAGGTCTGATTCGTACTGTTACACTACCTAAATTTACAATAAAGGTGCTGTTCACACTGTGTCCCATACTGGGAACACTCTCCGAGTCTCTGAGACATTGTGAAACATTGTTATCTTTTTTGAAAGTGTGTTCATGGTACGTTCACAGTGTGTCCACACAGTGTGTTCACGGTATGTTCACAGAGTGTTCATGGTATGTTCACAGTGTGTTCATGGTATGTTCACAGTTCCCACACAGTGTGTTCACGGTATGTTCACAGAGTGTTCATGATATGTTCACAGTGTGTTCATGGTATGTTCACAGTGTGTTCATGGTATGTTCACAGTGTGTTCATGGTATGTTCACAGTGTGTCCACACAGTGTGTTCATGGTATGTTCACAGTGTGTTCATGGTATGTTCACAGTGTGTTCATGGTATGTTCACAGTGTGTCCACACAGTGTGTTCACGGTATGTTCACAGTGTGTCCACACAGTGTGTTCACGGTATGTTCACAGTGTGTCCACACAGTGTGTTCACAGTATGTTCAAAGTGTGTCCACACAGTGTGATCACATAATGGAACATGTCAAGGTCTGATTCATACTGTTACAATACCTAAATTTACAATAAAGGTGCTGTTCACACTGTGTCCCATACTGGGAACACTCTCCGAGTCTCTTAGACATTGTGAAACATTGTTATCTTTCCAGCAGGCATTCTGGCTGCGCTAAAATGATATACTCCAAATGCATCTTGTTGTAAAATGTGGACTGAGCTTAATCGTAAAACCTTAATCAAATCTAGACAAATCAGTTTTTGTTAACTCTTTTCGAACGCGGTAAAGTTTCATCTTCATCTGAGTCCCGTAACACAGAGGTTAGCGATTAATCGTACGCTTGATTTTCACGATTCATTGTACATATTGTAGTCAATGCAATCAATCATTTAAAAATGTTCTATGATCATTGCTAAGCTTTGTGTTACGGACTCCTGGTGGGATTGAAAATGATAGAGAATCTAATTTACCAACCGAAAACGTTCCATTCGTGGCAGATCAAAAAGATGATCATAATAAACCTTAATTCTTTCTTTGAAATTTTTGTTTGATTTTCTGGTTTAATTATTATAGAATATTATTGACAGTGCATATCATTCACTTTGAATTACTCTTTCTGTCAAAATGATTTTTCTTTTTTAAATCACACATTTGTGTCCCCTTTTTCAGATCATGAACGGGCTACAGAATCACCAGATCGGAGGTTACGTAATGAGTGCAAATGTGACCAGCTTGAGGTATTTCTCTCTTGCATTTAAATGACATATACTAATACCCCTTTAAAAGTATATATCATCATAAAACTTCTGCAATAACATATTTGACTGTATACGCGTAGAGGACAGTTTATCCGATATTATCTCAGGTCCTTCTGAGGGGACCTTAAGCCGTTGGTCCTCTGGTTGCTTGCTTACAAGCATTCATGCTTTCTTAGCAATCAGGTAAAAAATCACCACCAATCACCAATCAATATGGGACTATTTGTCCTATATCATATTCCTGAGTCCAATATTAACCACTGATGCTTGGAAAAGGCTTTAAGCTTTGATAACATAGTGTGGCCCGTGCTTTCTACTACTATGTGTCTGCTTGTGCGACTCTCGTAAACATGAAAGGGGTTTTGGAGTTTGATCCTGCACTCCTTTTTAAAGGTCAAGTCCACTCCAGAAAAATGTTGATTTAAATCAATAGAGAAAAGTCAAACAAGAATAACGTTGAAAAGTTCATCAAAATCGGATGTAAAATGAGGAAGTTATGACATTTAAAATTTCGCTTATTTTTCACAAAACAATTATATGAACGATTGTAATTACCCATGTTCATGGAGGAAGAAAACTTATTTCACCGTCCAATGAGGAGAAAATTAAGATATTTCATATTTCATATAATAGAATACAAAAGAAATAGTGAGTGAGTGGCGTCGTCAGTCTTCTCATTTGCATACCGACCAGGTTGTGCATATAGCTGTTTTGTGAGATTTAGCAAAATTTAAAAATGTCATAACTTTCCTATTTTACATCGGATTTTGATGGAATTTTCAATGTTATGCGTCTTGGATTTTTCTCTATTTATTCAAATCAACTTTTTGTTTGGGTGGACTTGTCCTTTAAATGATGTTAGGGAGCACGAGGTAGGGGTTTAAACCCCAAGTACCCCAAGATCCGCTACTGTGTGCTATTGCCACACCGATAAAACCTTCTCCAAACCGACTGATGGTGTGTCATGCAATGGTAAAAATACGTCTTTGTCTGCAGGGAAGCATTTCATCAACGTCTTCTGTCCAGCAGTTTGTCAGATCTGACTTTCTTTGATTCTGATTGGCCAGGAAGCACCGTTGCTATAGAAACTGCCGGAAAAAAATTCCGGCAATTCCTTTCATGAAGTGCTCCCTAGGGGAGCGTTTCATGAAAGGACTTAACAGACGTTTTGGCATCCAATAAGTTCAGTTTTATCCGACACTAACCATAGTAACACTGTACCTGAGCCAATCAAATTCAAGGAAAGTTTTCAGATCTGACAACTTTTCGGACGAAAATGTTGATGAAACTCTCCCCAGGAGTCGGATTTGTTGGTGTGACTGCGGTATATGATTTATCATGATCAACACAGCAATAACTGTGGTGTTAACCAGTGTACATAGAGGACCACACCAGTTATTTTACACCGGTGTTTAATTGGTAGTGTGAGTTTTACACCTATGGGTGTTATTACAACACCTTTTGTTGTTACATTTACACTCTTTGGTGTTATGTTTAATCTCTAGGGTGTAATTTTAACACCTCAGGTGATCCTCTATTAACACCAATTGGTGTCAGTTTTAACACCGCAGTTTTTACAGTGAATGTTTTTCTACTCCCTAGTCCCGGAAGTGTGGTCATGGGTGTAGCAGTCGGTGTATCGGGTGAGATCGGGATGACACTGTCCCAGGAAGCTACAAACACCACATCAGCCTTCGACATTCAGCTAGCAGTAGCGAATCTGGTATCTACCTCCATCAACGATGCTGTTACGACTACTCTTTCAAATAACACTCAACTTGGATCGTCAAATGTTGAGGTTGAAATCTTACGAGGTATAAAATGAATCGTTTTGCGATATCATTAAGGCTGTTTTCTTCAATACCAAATATGATAGGTCTATAGTGATAAACTGGTATAAATCAGGGATTTTAAGAAGTATCACAGACCTTTGAAGTTAGAGGTAATCCATGGGTATTAAAATGTTGTTTCTATAATTGATTAAAGAAATTTGACTGTGATATTCAAATTAAAAAATGTCAAATTATGTCATCACAAAAATTTTAGAGAACCAGTCAAGGCTGGCTATAATCACCATTCTTATTCAGGGGGATGTGCCAATTGAGACACTGCTTTAAGACCGAGGTTTGTGTCATCTTAGTAGACGTATCTTGCAATAGCTTCACCCTCCTTTTCCAAAATGGACATGACGAAATAATTTTGAAGAAATTAATGGATAATAATGAGAATAAAAGAAATATTTTGCTCTTTACACAGTACTTGTTCCAGTTACGGACGGTGACACAGTTCTCCCAAATGAAGTAACACCAGGTGTGTATGGTATCTTAGAAGTTGTATCTTGAAGATTGAAGAATGATCGAACTGGCATCTTTTCTATCGAGATTAATTTTTGTGCCGTTCCGTTCACTCATTCTCTTTGAGTGAAATATTTGATTTACTCCTTTTTTTGTATTCACATATTGTATAGTGTTGGATGTATAAATATTACTAGTGCAATTGTTCGAAGACGTATGTAATTCCTAATAAGCTTACTCCGCTTGCCGATAAATGTTTGATCTTCATATTGTTGATTCTATTTTTATGTTACATACGATTTTCGTTATTGCTTTCCTGTTGTCGTCGACATCATCATCATTATAATCACCTTCATTATTACAATCATCATCATCGTCATGCACCATCATCATCATCATCATCGCCATCATAGTTGTCGTCGTATCATCATCATCGTCACAAATATTAGCACCACCATATCATCATCATCGATCATCATCTTCAATATCCTCGTCATCATCATCCCACCATTATCACCGTCATCATTACCACCATTATCATCTTGATCATCATCACCACCACCACCATTATCATCATCACCATCACCACTATCACCACCACCATCATCATCACCGTCATCATCATTATCATCATCATCATCACCACCACTATCATCATCATCACCACCATCATCATCATCACCATCATTATCATCATCACCATCATTTTCGTCATCATCGTCACAAATATCATCATCATCATCACCAGCAGCACCCACACCATCACCACTACCATCGCAAGACAGTATCACATTCATTATTAATAATCTCGATCACCATCATCATTCTCGTTGTACATTTTACTCTCCCTGTATTCTTGTCATCAGGTGGGCCTTGCGATGACGGTTTTTTCCGCTGCTCTGACGGTCAATGCATCCGTGAATCGTTACGATGTGATTACCGGGATGATTGTTTTACAGGGGAGGATGAGCAACTGTGTGGTGAGTGATATTTATCCATCAAGAAATAAAATGTGAATATTGTATAGATAAATAAATGACGGATATATAAATGGATAGATAGATAGATGGATAAATATATTGACAGACAGAGACAGACAGACAGATAGATAGAGAGATAGATAGATAGATAGATAGAGAGAGAGAGAGAGAGAGATGGATAAATATATTGACAGATAGAGAGAGAGAGAGGCGGATACATGTAGATAGATAGATAGAAAGAAAGATAGATAGATAGATAAATAGATAGAAAGATAGATAGATACATACATACATATGGATAGAAAGATAGATAGATAGATAAATAGGTAGGTAGGTAGATAGATAGATAGATAGATAGAAAGATATATAGAGAGAGAGAAGAAGAGAGAGGAATAAATATATTGACAGAGAGAGAAATAGACAGACAGACAGATAGATAGATAGATAGATGTACAGATAGATATGTACATGTAGATAGATAGATAGATAGATTGATAGATAGATAGATAGATAGAAGGGATGCAATATGTCAAATCCCATGTCCATTCGACTAGATCTATCTACATTGCATTTTTGTAATTCTTCATAATCATATCTCATAAAAAAACTCAGCATCATGTATAATGAATTTTGTATTTCATTTCAATTATTTTTTTTGTGTGTGCAGGAGAGTGCACCAGTGACCAATTTGAATGCGATAACGGCAAATGCATACCGGAGTACTTTGTATGTGATTATTATCCTCAATGCCAATATTTTGAAGATGAGATTGGATGCGGACAAGGGGAGATAGGTAGGCATACTTTGTGATTTATATTAAAGAACAAGTCCACCCCGAAAAAAAAGTTGATTTGAATAAAAAAAGAGAATATCCAACAATCATAACTGTAAATTTCATCAAAATCGGATGTAAAATAAGAAAGTTATGACATTTTAAAGTTTTGCTTAATTTAGTCACACAACAGTTATATGCGCATCCTGGCCAGTATGCAAATTAGGGGACTGATGACATCACGCCCTTCTTTTGTATTTTATTATCTGAAATATGAAATAATCTGATTTTCTCACCCATGTCATTTGAAATCAAGCCTTATTCCTCCCTGAACTTGTGGAATTAACATTGTTTAACATTATGTAGTTCAGTCAAGTTTTACATTATTGTCAATTCTGTATGAATTGAAATATTGTATAATTTAAACAATCAAAAAACAAAAGAAGTAGTGAGTGATGGACATCATAGACTCTCGCATTTGCATATCACTGAGTTGTGCATATACCTGTTTTTTAGAAATTTATGCAAAACTTTAAAATGTCATAATTAACTTTCTTATTTGACATCCGATTTGGATGAAGGGGGTTTTCAGTGTTGTGCTTGTTAGATTTTCTCTATTTATTCAAATCAACATTTTTCTGGGGTGGACTTGACCTTTAACTAATTTGCATTGAACCAATCAGAATGTGTGGATTTTAGTAGCTTTTATGACAATCTTTGGTGAAAACCACTGACAAAGTCAGCGTTAGAATTGTGTTACGATATCTTTGGACTCACAAACACTATACTCAAATTCCAATAGCTATCTCATAATATGAGTTTAATAAGTTTTGTCATAATAAAATCTTGTAAAATATCAATCTGTTGCAAGTTGGCATGAAAATGTGTCAGTGGCCATCTTTTGATCTGATACTTATTAAGTGCCCCTTCGATAAAGTCACCATCTTGATTGAATTCGATTAGATTGGTTTAGAGCTTTTTTTTTTTTTTTTAAGTTATTATCATACTTAAGTCTTAATTCTTTATACCGGCGAGGGAAAATAGCCAGGGCCAATATTAAAGGTCAAGTCCACCTCAGAAAAATGTTGATTTGAATCAATAGAGAAAAATCAGACAAGCACAATGCTGAAAATTTCATCAAAATTGGAAGTAAAATAAGAAAGTTATGACATTTCAAAGTTTCGCTTATTTTTAACAAAATAGTTATATGAACGAGCCAGTTACATCCAAATGAGAGAGTCGATGATGTCACTCACTATTTATTTTGTTTTTTATTGTTTGAATTATACAATATTTCATTTTTTTATGAATTTAATGATTAGGACCTCATTGCCTGAAGCACAAACTGTTAAAACAATGGAATTCCACGTGTTCATCGAGGAATGAAACTTCATTTCACATGACAATGACGAGAAAATAAAAATATTTCATACAATAAAATAGAAAAGAAATAGTGAGTGAGTGATGTCATCAGTTCCCTCATTTGCATACCGACCGAGATGTGCATATAACTGTTTTGTGAAACGAAGCGAAACTGTAAAATGTCATAACTTTCTTATTTTACATCCGATTTTGATGAATTTTGATTTTTTTCTTTTTATTCAAATTAAGTTTTTGTTAGGGTGGACTTGTCCTTTAAATTTCTGTCCTCCTTTTCCTTTTGCCGGCCCCCTCCCTGTCTGTACCTGTGTAACTTTAAGCCTACATATGGGCCTATTCCCATCCCCGCCCCAAAAGTGGGGCATCGATCGCCCCACCCAATAAAGCATACATCCCCTGTACCCCGGACATCTCCCCCCCACGCGCCCTTTTGGGGATTTCCCCGGTTGTATTATGGCGCGGACACGGTGAAGCGTGATATCCTGGCAAGATCTGGCCTTTGATCCATTTTTGTATACGTTAGTCTCATATTTTTGAGTCAGTAATCGATGTGAATACTGCACAGGTTCTGCCAGCTTGCGATTACTGAGTTATTTTCTGCTTAAGACTTGCGAAAAAACTAAAAAAGGTGTTACTGTCAATATTGTCTCGGTCAGTCGTCCACTTTTACCGAAAACAGCACAAACCTATACTATAGTATAGGTTTGTGCTGTTTTCGGTCACATCTTTTTGAGTTTTTTCGCAAGTCTTAAGCAGAAAATAACTCAGTAATCACGAGCTGGCAGAACTGGTGCAGTATTCACATCGATTACTGACTCAAAAATATGAGACTAACGTATACAAAAATGGATCAAAGGCCAGATCTTGCCAGGAAATCACGTTTCACCGTGTCCGCGCCATAATAGAACAGGGAAAATCCCCAAATACCGAGTACAGTATTGTGATCCACCGGGTGTGCTGCGGCGGTGTTGCTGTGGTGTGTGTCGAGTTCTACCAGCTGCGCCTGCCTGGTCTTTGCCGGTCCAGCATTGGTTGTGTTGAACTTGAAGAGGATTATGAGTTGGTAATGTAATCATTACAGGAGTTAGGAAGCAATGGCAAAATAAAATAAAGAGAAGTTGGCATTTTCCTGGTTTAAGTCACTACTCTATCTATTCTTCACTGCTGTTCATTTCGTCAGCAGCGGTGACTTCTAAGTTTTAGCTCTTCCAGTTGGCATTATCTTAAGTCACCACTCTATTTACTGCCGTTCATTTCGTCAGCGGCGGTGACTTCTACTTTAATCTAAATTAAATAAAATACTAGCTTTTCCATTGACTTGTCATTGATCAACTTTGTACACAACGAGTGCACACACACGAGAAGAGAGGTGACTTATTTCAGGATAAGGCTGAGAAGTTCAAGAGAGAGAGTGGTACAAAGAGACAGAGGGCGGGGGGGGGGGGGGGGGGTCGAGGTTTATTTTTATTATATTGAACTGAACCAAGACATAGTCCAGTGGAACAGTCGACTTGGCAGGGACAGTGAAGCTTATTTTGGTCTAGTATGTGTCAGTGTACTTTATATAACCCTCCTACTTAGTCTTAGGCCTCTATTCATGCCTAGCATTTAGGCCTAAACAAATATAGTGTTTAGCATTTGTACTAGCTCACCTGCATTCTTTTACCAAAGCGGATCCTTGCATTTTGTTTCAATTTCATTTTATAAAAAAGGGAAATTTCATTATTTTTTTTCAGTTAGAAGAGAAAATGATGACTTGAAAATAAAATCCTACCAGCCAGTTTGGAAAAATTTATTTCCTCGTCAATTGTGTTTGAAAAATTGGTCAGTCAGCCATTTTGAAAGAAAAAAAGGCATCCCTTTTTTTTAAATGGCAGGATGCTCAATATTTTTTTTTTACTTTGCCTAACACATTTATTTTGTTTGTCTTTACAGTAAACATCACCCTTGTTCAAGGGACACCGGTGCTCGTCCAGCCCCCATCCTACCCCAACCCGTACCCTGCTCTTGAGAACCATTACTGGGCTATCACCACGGAAGACCCTGACCTCATCATTGGATACACTTTCATCGATATCGATTTGAGACTATTAGCCGTCGTGAACTTTGAAAACGGAACAGATCTGAGTCACCCCATGAACGATTTGGTAGGTTACCATTACCGCTTCCAACCAGAAGGTTCCTTTGCTCTACAAACCAATGAGGCGTTTATGTTCTTCTTTCCCGGACCGTACCCTGGAGGGCGTGGCTTCCAAATTGAACTCAATGCTATTGAACCGTCCAGTGAGTAATGTTGTTCTCGAAGTCAATGTTCTTGTAGATTCCATGGGCAGTGCTCTACTAGAAGTTAACTTAGCTATGCTTTGATAAACCTGGGCTCCGTAGCACAAAGGTTAGCAATTAATCGTACCTTTGATTTCTATGATTGATTGTACATTGTAGTAAATGGAATCAATCGTAGAAAATGTTTCTAAGATCATTGCTAAGCTTTGTGTTATGGGCCCCAGTTCTTAAATTATTGGAAGCTGATCATGATATAGTCAAAAAATTTTGTACAATCTATCTTATACATACTTATTTTGTTCTCTCCCCATTCTTTAGTTGTGAAGAAACTTATTTGATTTGCTAAATTCCCGCACAGTTCTGGATGATTTGAGATTCAGAGGAGCTTCATTCATTCTCATACATCTGGGGTTTTTTGTAAACAAACTTTGAACTTAATATTGGTAAAGTAAACTTGAACTGTGAGACGTTTGTGTCATAATTGGTTCTCTATGATGAATTCTCTTGTGATGAATTATTTTTGTTTTCTTTCCATGATCCGGTGTGAAATGATTTGTCTATTGATATACAAAAGGTACAGTAAAAAACATTGTTCAATTTTTTGAGAAAAAAATTTCATTGATTTTTTACCATTCACTTTGTAGAATTGCTGCTTGCATATGACGTCACAAATCAAATGATTGAAATTCTAATAACTTTTCAATTCTTTGATGGATTTTTCTCAAACCTTGGGCAACATTTTGTATTATTTTTTTCTGCTATTTTGACAATGAACTTTTTTCAGGGTGAACTTCCCCTTTAACTGTCCATATCTGAATGTGTTATACTTGATTCCTTCAATAGCTTTCACACCAGCACCTTGCGTAGATGGACAATTCCAATGCGCCAGCGATGGAGAATGTATTCCCAGCTACTGGCTGTGTGATTATATTGTTGATTGCGCAGATGAATCAGACGAGGATTTCCAAGTTTGCGCCAATCTGCCGCCTCCAGGTATGTATGGTGGTGATGGTTAGGAGAAGAATGGTGGTGGTGGTGCTATTGAAGATGAAGACAATGTCAACTGAGTATACAGTTGTTGTACTAAATGATTACATGATGGGAATGGTACCCTTGTTGTAAATGATAGTGATAATCATGATGATGATAGTGGTGTTGACGCTCTTGCTTGTGATGATCATTATGATTGATGATGACGGTGGTGATGATGATGATGGTAATGATGATGATGACGGTAATGATGATGATGGCTGATGATGATGACGGTAATGATGATGAAGATGACGGTAATGATGATGATGATGACGGATGATGATGATGATGACGGTAATGATGATGATGATGGATGATGATGATGATGACGGTAATGATGATGGATGATGATGACGGTAATGATGATGATGATGGTGATGATGATGATGATGATGGATGATGATGGTAGTGACAATGGTAATGATGATGGGTGATGATGATGATGATGACGGTAATGATGATGATGGATGATGATGGTAATGATGATGATGATGGATGATGATGGTGATGACATCGGTAATGATGATGATGACGGTAATAATGATGATTGATGATGATGATGATGACGGTAATGATGATGGTGATGACATCGGTAATGATGATGATGACAGTAATGATGATCATGATGATTGATGATGAATGATGATGGCGGTAATGATGATGGTGATGACAACGGTAATGATGATGGTAATGACATCGGTAATGATGATGATGGTGGTGATGATGATGACGACGGTAATGATGATGATGATGGATGATGATGACGGTAATGATGATGATGATGATGATGATGATGACGGTAATGATGATGATGACGGTAATGATGATGATGACGGTAATGATGATGATGACAGTAATGATGATGATGACGGTAATGATGATGATGATGATCATATGATGAGGATGATGATGATAATGGCAATGATAATTATGATGATGGTGATACGGATGGCGGTGATGATGATTAGGCTAATGTAATGATGTTCAGGATGAGAAGGATAGTCATTGATGATGGTGATTATAACCATTTGCATGATGAATAAGGTACTTATAATATGAATGACGTTGATAATATTGATGATAATCGTTTACAAAATGGAGATGTTAAAAGAGACAAAATATGGAAACTGTATTATTATTTCCCTTTATCAGGAGAGTGTGTGGAAGGGAACCATCAGTACCAGTGCAGCGACGGTTCATGCATCCACAATGCCTGGAAATGTGATTGGTATGAAGACTGCCTCGGAGGAGAGGATGAGTTAAACTGTGAGTTCTTTTTAAGTTTATTTCTCTCCCGTCATGGGTGATGATAATCTCCGCCTTCTAAGGCAGGAGCCGTGGAGAGTTGTGTCATGTGGTAGAAGGAACCCATGAATATTATGATTCATCCAGTAATATTGAATATGTTAAATCAGTTATGAATCTTGTACTAGAAGTGATAAAAAATTATTAAGTATATACTTACAATTCTCTGTGGTTGAAGGATTTGCAGGGTAACTTTCTGACATGAAGGCTGCATTTATGGTCTCCATGTGATAATGATAATACAAATGAGGATGATGATAATGGTGTTGATGATTGGTGATAATATTAATGATGATAATAATACTAGTAATCATGATGATAATGATGGTGATGATGGTGATGATTATGATAAATTGATGATAGTGATGATAATAATGATGATGATGACTATGATGGTGATGATGATGATGGTGCTGCTAATGAATTGATAATAATGATAATTATAATAGTGATGATGAATTGATAATAATGATAATTATTAATGATGATGATGATGGTGATGAGGATGATGATGATGATGATGACAAAGATGTTAAACTATCATTTCACCTGTGTCAATTCCAAACAATTATTTTGTTATCCTAGGCCCTGTATCAAAGGCTTCCTCAGTGGATGGTACAATTGATTTAAATTCATTCATTCATTCCTTTATTTCCATTTTCAACAAATACAGTTTCTTCTGTACATGTTGACATATATAAATAACAAAACATATTTCAAATATTCCTGTACAAAAAATTATATTCAAGATTATTACAAATCAGGTTGGAAATGGAGGAGGCTGCTAAAAAGCGGAGCTTGTAGAGTGCAGCCTCCTAATAAATATTCTTGCAGTTGTAAAAAAAATAAAAAAATAAATAAAAAAATGAAATAACAACTAAATGACTGATTGCCCACAAAAAATGAAAATATATTCATGAAAATCATTGATAACATTTGTGTAACAGGATCCAAATTATTTCTCTTTCAGGCTGTGACCAAAGTAATACATTTCAATGTGGACCCAACGACAGGTGCATTCCAGACTTCTGGGTCTGCAACTGGTTCTTAGACTGTGAAAACGGGGCCGACGAAGCATCATGTGGGGGGCCAGACTCTACAGGTAGGTATATACTGTATATTAATGGTAAACGGCTGATTGGTCTACATCCTCATCGTCTCCATTCCATTTGGTAGCGCGCGATACTGGCACCGGTCCGACGGCCCCAGACCAGTAAAAAGTGCCGACGGGCCAGTAACTTTTACAGACAAAGCCAGATTTACTGGTCCGACATGACCAGTAAAAAACTTACCAAACTGATACAAATGATATATGTGCATTGTGGAAAAATGAAAAGAAGCTAGTGATACTGGAACTTTCTGTCCCTTTTGAAACCAACACAGAAAAAACACATGAATATAAAGAAAGAAAAAATACCCCTCTCATTTCTGACATTGAATCAAACAGCTACTCAGTAAAATACTTTCCAATTTCCAATAACACAAAACGACTTAAAATGCTTTTAAATGAATTTGGCAAACCAACCCCTTACAAAATTTTCAGAGACAACCTTTCTAAATTGGCAGTGACATCATCTTTCGTAATATATTACTCAAAAAATAACGTCCAATGGGAAAATCAGATTCCTCTGTGTACACAGTGTAAAGTTGTACATATCAATTCAGAGTGTAATCATGCTAATAATGCATGAGTCCACATACGTCATGGTCTTATTTTTTTTTCAATGTTTGGTTTTTATCTAAAATGATTTTATCTACACGCCTATAATTACTTTAATTACAAACCAACTTGATGATTAACAGTTTATTATACTTTCACCGAATGTTCCATCTTATTTGGTATAACTGTAACATGTTAATCTGCCCTGCTTGCGTCAGTAATGTGACCATGTCCTGGGCTCTCTTTTATTTTGTAAATGTATATGTATTGTTGTCATTCTTACACTGTTCCTTTATTGCTTTTCGCACAATAAAGTGATGCAAAACAATTCTCCTCTTTTGTAAATTATAGAAATGGTTCTGGCATCTTAAAAAATGGCCCCCCCAAAAAAAATTGAGAAATGGCTCTCTTTAATCACATGTATGTTGTGTGTGTGTACTGTTCATTTGTGTGCTTTTATTATGGGGGTGGGGCAATTCAATCAGTAAAAGACATGCATTTAAACTCAAGTCTATTTTCATGTTTTTCTTTATTTTGGGGGACCAGCGAATTTTAGGTTCTGACAAGTAAAATATGAAAAACTGGGTATCTACTGGTCCCACATGACCAGGTTGGACCAGCAGAAAAAAGGGTTAGTGTGGACTGTGGAGCCCTGCATTTGGTCTAATTACCATTTATCAATATAATTTTTTTTTTCTAAATTCCAGTTAGGCTTTATCTCTTTCGTCTAATGTCTAGTTAGTTGAACACCTTTTAGTCTATTTGGTTAAGCCTAGCTTTAATAGCCGAGTTAGCCGAGTATGTAGGATTGATTTGAGAACCTAATAGTGGATGTGTGCACTGCTTCAATGGTTCCATGATATTTGCTCTGGCGACGATTGCTCTGCTGTAAATTCTACACCAGTGCTCAAAAAATGAGAATTGGGCCACCAAAATTTTTTAAAAACCAACACTTGGTGGCCTGCTTGGGCTACCAAAGTTTTGACAAATGTTTTCTATTGTATCAGGCCACTAAATTTGCTTTGTGGGCCACCAAAATGATGAAATTGATGATTTTGGTGGGCCAATTGGGCCACCAAGAAAAAATGTTAGTGTGGAGCCTTGTCTACACACTAATCGAATGACCAAATTCAACCTGGGTTTAAAGATAAATTCCAGTTTTGGTAACGATCTCAAAATGACTTTTTACAGAATCTAATATAATGACCACCCAAGTGTCTGTTTGCATGAATAAAAAATATGTGCCAAAGAATTCTGGGAGAAATTGTGTAATTGCTGAGAAATAAGCAAAATAAGCTCGGATTCGGTCACTTCCGTCGGGTCTTTATTCCAGCAATAATAATACACTGTCCCACGTGTGCCTATCTGTGTTGGTGATCTTAAGTGTGAATGTTTTTCAGCGTAGATTTCAAGATTCCACAAAGTTCAGTTTATGTAACTGTACCAGATCTAGATCCTCGATGATTTTCTGACAATTAAGCCTGGTTTTACAGACTTTCTCATGAAATCAGCGTTTACTGCAACTACTGGAATTTCACTTTAACATTATACCCTACCCTAAAGTTTGCTAAACCTAACATGAAACCCTATTACAATCCTAACCATACATCTTAGAGGAAACAAAGCCCAGAGCAATTGTCGCCGGAGCAAATGTTGCAGCCCCATTTCTATATGGAGCGTTGTGGCCCAGTGGATTAGTCTTCGGACTTTGAAACAGAGGGTCGTGGGTTCGAATCCCAGCCATAGCGTAATTTCCTTCAGCAAGAATCTGATCTATGATGTGCTGCACTCGACCCAGGTGAGGTAAATGGGTACCGGTGGGAAGTAATTCCTTAAGAAGCTGTGTGCGCTTTGAGCGCCTAGCTTAGCCGGGTAATATAGGAGCGCCTTGGGCACCCAACAAGGTGGATATGTGCGCAATATAAATATCCTATATTATTATTACCGTAATATCTTATTATTGTCTCGTACAGATGCAAGGTTTTTAAGCCCTGGGGAATCTTTTAACTTTACTTCGCCCAACTATCCAAATGAATATGGAGCCAATGTGTACTATCTTTTCACCTTCGAGACCAGTGAAAGCTATCAAATTCAGGTAAGGTTTCAAGTTATAGGGATCCATTGACTCAAATTTATAAAAAAAGGGCTAAAATCCCCTCTGGATGTTGGGGGGGAGACCGTTCATCAACATTTGCCATCAGAATACCTGTCAGATTTTTAAGTTATGGTATTGGCTGCCAATGTGTCCTTGATTTTAATTGGCTAGTTGATGCGCAGTGTATTTAATATTGTGTATATTGAGAAAAATTCAGAAAAAAATCAGAAAAAAAATTCAGAAAAAGAATTGAGAAAAATATTGCAGCCATGATAAAAAAATTGTGCAAACAATTTCAAGATACTGCTAGGGACATTAATTTATGGAATAATGGCCTATGGCATAATGTATATGGAATGATTCAGAATGGTGATTCCATTCATTTTTACCCTCTTACTTTTTGAACAACTATATTTTGATTTTCTGATATATTTATCAGAGACACAGGCAGCATTGACAAACTTACAGCTTAGGATTCTAAATCTAAATCAATATGGTTTAATCAATTTATTTGAATTCTGCATGCAGATTGATGTCTATCAATTTTCCACTGCCGTCGGAGGGTTCACAACTATTGGCGATGGGCTCGATCCGACCAATCGCAACTCTGCTCTTGCTAATCTGAACCACTTTACCCAAGTCCCAACCGCCTCACCAATAAGAGTTACGTCGACTTCGTATACACTCTGGTTGGAGATTCACGGAGGCCCGTATGGATTCGATGTGTTGTATGCATCGGCAACCTCAATACCGCTTAGTAAGTGATTGTTTAAAAGGGATGGTCCGGACTGAAAATATTTATATCTATCAAAATAGAGTAAAATTCCCAGAGCAAAATGCTGAAAGTTTCATCAAAATTGCATAACAAATGACAAAGTTATTGGATTTTAAAGTTTATCAATATTTTGTGAAAACAGTCATATGCACATCGTCATGAATATTCATTAGGTGGGCTGATGATGTCACATCCCCACTGTCCTTTTTCTTGTTTTTACATGAAATCATAAATGTTTCATTATTTCATACATGTGTAAATGATGTGTCAAAATCATGATTAAATAAGTTACGGCAATGAATAATAATGCACTCATGCCACTCAATCAGTTTTATTTCTTGATAGAAAAAATTTGAATAAACCTAATTTCATATAATAAAATACAAAATAACAAACAAATTAAATTTAAAATCTGAAACAAAATTGTCTGAATCTGACTGAACCCTTCCTTACAAAAAGTTGTGATCGATCATCTCCAACATGATGTATATTTTGCCTTACAAATTGCATTTATTAATGTTATTATCATAATTATTATTCTTATGATTATTATCATTATTAGTAGTAGTAGTAGTTGTAGTAGTAGTAGTAGTAGTAGTATAAGAAGAGTAGTAGTGGTAGTAGAAGAAGAAGTAGTACCCTTATAAAAATCGCCTATAGTATTTGAATGGTGCCGAATGGTAGTTGAATGGTGATCTGAATGGTAAATGGTACGCGAATGGTATTTAAGTGGTGTTTCAATGGTAAGTTCTTAATGGTAATTGGTAGTTTATTCAATGGTAAATGGTATACCATATACCCAATGGTGTCTCAGTGGTATGTGTCTAATGGTATGATTGGTATGATGAATGGTATACCATACACCCAACGGTGTCTCAGTGGTATTCAATGGTGTCTCAGTGGTATGTGCTTGTAATGGTATGATGGATGGTATACCATTTACCCAATGGTGTCTCAGTGGTATTCAATGGTGTCTCAGTGGTGTGTGCTTGTAATGGTATGATTGGTATGATGAATAGTATACCATACACCCAATGGTGTCTCAGTGGTATACAATGGTGTCTCAGTGGTATTCAATGGTGTATCAGTAGTATGTGCCTGTAATGGTATGATTGGTATGATGAATGGTATACCATACTCCCAATGGTGTCTCAGTGGTATTCAATAGTGTCTCAGTAGTATGTGCCTCTAATGGTTTGACTGGTATACCATACACCTAATGGTGTCTCAGTGGTATACAATGGTGTCTCAGTGGTAGTCAATGGTATCTCAGTAGTATGTGCCTCTATAATGGTATGATGAATGGTATACCATACACCCAATGGTGTCTCAGTGGTATACAATGGTGTCTCAGTGGTAGTCAATGGTGTCTCAGTAGTATGTGCCTCTATAATTCCATTCCATTCATTTCGTTTATTTCCATTTTCAACAATTAAAGTTTCTTCTGTACATGTTGTCATATATAAATAACAAAACATATTTCAATTATTCCTGTACAGAAAATTATATTCAAGATTATTACAAATCAGGTTGAAAATGGAGGAGGCTGCTAAAAAGCGGAGCTTGTAGAGTGCAGCCTCCTAATAAATATTCTTGCAGTTGTTTAGCATATAAAAAAATAAGGTACCAACTTGAGCATGACCAGTTGAATTAAAAAGAAAAATTGGAAATAAAAATAGAAAAGGAAATAAGAAAAAGAGAGATTAAAGGTCTCCAGAATCCAGCCCCAGCACTCACAGACGGACCTCGCCGATCAACAGGAAAACGAAAGAGATGTATAAGTGTACGTGACATGATAAACATGTTTGATTAAAAAAATACAAGAGCTTGAGTGATGAAGAGTTAAATTCAATGGTTATCTTGAAGAAATTTTTTGAACTTATATTTGAAAGAATTAAGGCTTGGAGATTCTTTGATGTTACTATTGATAGTTCCCCAGAGTCTAGGGCCTTCAAAAGTAAAAATTGATTTTGCAAGGATGGTCCGGGGTAGTGGTAAATGAAATTCATCGGATTGACGTGTGGGATATTTGTGAAGGGTTTTGTTTTTGTTAAATGAAAAATTAAATATGGGTGGTAACATATTATTGTTTAACTGATACATGAATTGACCTAAATTATATTGGTACAGTGTTTTTATTTTTAGAATGTTATTGTTTAAAAACAACTCATCTGTGTGAGATCTCCAGGACAAGTTGAAAATAACACGCAATGCCTTCTTTTGTAAAAGCAATATTCTATCTAGGTAGGTTGAGTGTGTGTTTCCCCAAACAATTGCTCCATAATTTAGATATGGTAAAATTAATGTTGAATAAAGCATTTTTAGGGAGGAAGTTGGAAGAAAAAACTTAACTTTGTTGATAACACCAATATTGCGTGAAATTGTGCGACATATAGAGTCAATATGCGATTTCCAAGATAATTTGTTGTCTATTATGAGGCCTAAAAATTTAGTTGTAGTAACAACTTCAATGTCTACATTGTCTAATTTGATATTAAATGGCAATTGTTCTAAAGAATTGCTAAAAAGCATGCATTTCGTTTTTTGAACATTTATTGACAATTTGTTAGCCTTAATCCATTGTACCAATTTATCCAGTTCAGTGTTCAGTACATTAATTAAAATATTGGGGTTAGGATGAGAGTAGAGTACATTTGAATCATCTGCAAAAAGGACATTAGATAATATTTCAGAGGAGTTCTGGATGTCATTTATATAGATAATAAATAAAAGAGGGCCCAGGAGGCTACCTTGGGGAACACCCCAGTTAACATTTTGTAGAGAAGAATTTTGTTCATTTATGCTTACGAATTGTTTGCGATTTACAAGGTAGTTTCTGAACCACTCCAAGGCCTTCCCACGAACTCCATAATTTTCAAGTTTGTAGAGCAGTATCTCATGATTTATGGTGTCGAAGGCCTTGGAGAGGTCCAGAAAAACACCTATTGTATGTTCAAAGTTGTCAATAGCTTTTGTGATTTTGTCAATAAATGAGAGAGTGGCATGAGATGTACTATGTTTTTGGCGAAATCCAAATTGAAAATCGGAAATTATATCATATTTATTCAAAAATTTTAATAATCTTGTGTAGATTACCTTTTCCATAACTTTTGACAAAGTAGGTAATAAGGCTATTGGTCTATAGTTACATACATTAATCTTTTCTCCTTTTTTGTGCACTGGTATTATTTTTGATATTTTCATACTGTCAGGCACTACGCCATTACTTAAAGAAAGGTTGAATATGTATACTAATGGGTCAACAATGTATTCTATAACATTTTTTAATAAAATATTGTCAATACCATCGTGACCACAGCTTTTTTTTTTTTTTAAGTTGTTCACCATATCTATTATTTCATTTCTATGTACAGGTACTAAAAATAAAGAATTTGGATTTGGTTGGTGAATGAAATCCGTATATTTCTTTTGGGTTAAAGGTATATTATCTGCAAGACTTTTTCCAATTTGTGTGAAGTATTGATTGAATATATCAGCTATACGAAAAGAATCGTGTATTTCAACATTATTGTGCTTTATTGTTTTTATGCGTTCTTTTGTGCTTTGTTTATTTATGGCAGTGTTTATTGTTTTCCATGTTTTATTGATGTCGTGTTTGAAACGAATTAATTGATTTGTGAAATATTTTCGTTTTTCACTCCGCAATAGTTTAGTGAGGGTATTTTTATATGTAGTATATTTACGATGTGACTTTTCTGAGCGACTGATTTTATCAGCATAGTACAAGTTATTTTTGCGATTTATTGATCGTAGTATTGATTTCGATATCCATGGAAGTCTTGGACTCTTTTTATAATTATTACATTTACTAACCAATGGTACATGTCTATCTAAATGTGAAGTAAAAATTTTCATAAATATATTATATGCTGCATTAGTATCTTGAGAACTGAACACCTCAGACCAATCCGCGTCTTCAAGACCATCTTTCAAGCTCTGTAAATTATTTGGTGTTAGTCGTCGGAATTTATGTTGCTGGGTATCTTTTTTTGCTAACCTAAAGGGAGTTCTTGAAAATATCGGGAAATGGTCAGAGATATCAGATAAAATTATTCCAGACTCGGGTAAAGGAGAGACATTACTAAAAATATTATCAATAAGGGTTGCAGATTGGTTAGTAACCCGAGTGGGTTTTGTTATCAATGGTAAAAATGATGATGTAAGCATGATATCCAAAAATTCATGCGATCTATTGTGGTTAGATTTAGATATGTCTATATTAAAGTCACCTTCCACATAACAGTCTTTATTATAAAAAACCGGATTTTGTAGAAAATCTTGCAAGTATTCAAAAAAATAATTTGTGTTGGAGTTAGGAGGTCTATAAAATACTGCGATCAGTATGTTTTTAGAGTTTGGTACCCGAATTTCAATGATAAGAGACTCTACAATTTCATTCATACAACTAAGATCATTGTGAGTAAAATATTCTAGCTGTTCATTGATATAGATACCTACCCCTCCTCCCCGTCTATTACCCCTATGGTTTTCTACAAACGTATAACCAGAAAGTGAATATAAACCATCAGATTCCTGAGATAACCATGTCTCAGTTAGCGCGATTATGGACATTTTATTATGTGAAGATGAATCGGATAAAAGGCGTAAATTGTCGAAATTAGAGCTCAAACTCCTTATATTCATGTGCATTATTGAAAGTGTATGTGTAGATTTATCAAGTGAATTAAATTGATTTATTGTAAAGTAATTTGAGCTTGGATAATTATTGTCGTTAATTTCATTTAAATCAGTAGCTAAATTCATCTCCATTGATACGAGATTTTCAAACGAAGAATTGCAGTTAGTATCTTGGGTTTCGTTGTTCGGCCTAAACAAATTGAAAAACTCATCATCATTCAAAGCTGAAAAGGGGAAATTTTCAATCACTGGGAATTGAAAGAGAAAAACACGAAATGCAAAAAATTCGCTTCCTGTAGAGATCGACGAGACCGCGTGCTCGTGTCAGCAAGGCAAAGACCTGGAGAGAATAATAATTAGATAAAGAAAAACTGGTTATACACATTCCTATGAAGAAAAGGAACACAAACACATGAGAAGTCATCAGATAATCATTGGCAATTGTATTATACGATGTCAATTGCATTGTAAATATTTTGTACTAAATAAGCATAAAAGGGTTGGGTGAGCTCCCGTGAATAAAACAAGCTGGGAAGCCTCCCCTGTATAGAATAGGATAAGGGATAACACAAATTCAAATTATTCAGGGCATGCTTCCCCGAAAACTGAATGAAGGTGGAAAGGCATTCGAATGTAGTTATGGTGTTCGTACATTTAAATATAACTTGAACTCTTACACCTGGTATAACAATTTGTTTGCCTTGTTCGAAATACCGTTGAATTAATGAATAAAAAGAATAATCATCTGAGATCCAGACTATGTTCACACTGTACATTAATCATTGTTGATTTGTCAAAAACATTAATTTTACTAAAGCTATCTGTTTTTTTAGGTAGAATGGTTGCTGCTTTTACAAAAAAATATGTCTTCTATACGTCCTCAGTGAACAGAATAAACCTACACGACAATTACAAAGTTCTTTCCTCTTTTGACCTTACAGAGCAATGTACACTTATGATTATGATTAATAATTATTTGTTTTCCTTCTTTTTTTTTATTCTCCAAAACAAAAAAAAGTCTTTATAAATAATGGACAAGCATGGCGTGTACGCAAAGGTTAAAACAAGATAGTCATTGAATCCAAAATTTCAAAATAACTCCAATATGAGCAGTTTACTGGATAATTTAGGATTCATCAAAATCACAGGGTTTTTTTTTAATATAAGACTTAGTATGATATATTCCTTTTTTTTTTACTCCGAAACGAACCGAGAGATTTTATTTTAAGTCCACCGGCAAAATGTTAATCTTGTTTATGTGTATACATTTCCGGAGAAATGAATAAAAGGAATATTTTACTGAGATCTAGGTCATGTTCACACTTAAGTAATCAAAAATAAGTCTAGAGTATTCAAGCACCAATAGATCACTGGATCAATTAATACTCCTCAAAGATTTCTGAAAAATCTTCTCTTTTTGAAATTCAGAGTTACAATCAATGTTTCTGTTTGAACTCTTAAAAAAATGTACATTTATAAATATACCACAAAGTTAGGAACCAATTCTAAAATTTGACCGACACCTATAAAACACATCGTTATCATGTTTCAATTACCGGATAAATTATTTGGACAAAAAGAATGTTCTGCTGGCTACAGGTCATGTTCATAATGTAGAATGAAAAAATAAATCTAATTCAATTCATCATTGAACTAGCTTACATCTTCTTTCCAATACTATTTACAACAAAAATGAAAAGAAAAAATCATCATAAATGATCATGTTCTTTCCTCCATTGGTTTGAAGTAAAAGTACCATGATTAACATGATTAAAATCTATATTTTTATCAAAAGAGCTTGTGTTAATCATGTGAATGACTATGTCAATACAAACTGTAATCAATTGTAATACAAGAGGTCGAACATTTCTATGCACATGATGATATAAATGAATCAAGATTCAAATTCAAAGACATGTCTAGAATGCTCATGACCGACCGTTTATTGGATTGTGAACCCATCATGCTCACAGAGCATTATTATGAGAAATTAAGGCCACGAAGGTGAAAAAACAATTCCAAGTTTCAACTTGCACTAAGCATGTCCACTTCCTACTCAGTTGAAGTTTTGAATCTTAATTCAGAGGAGTTTATAATAAAAGATCTAGATGAAAATGTTCTTCTACTATCTTTAAAAAAAAACTCATACAGGCATAGAACTATACTTTCTCTCCCATTGCTTTCATAAACAGTAAATAAGAAAATGTTGTTTTCTCTACGGCTTATGTTAAAATTCTAAGTTACAACTTACAAAATCATTTACCACTTTCCAATGATTATTTTTACATAAATTTAAAGGAAAATGAGAATGTTATATGAATACTATGCATGTAGCACTGCCAGGAGTTAGACAAGTTAAAGATATTCAATACTTAACTTCCTGTAAATTTTAGCAAAAAGTCACTTTTTTTAATGCACATATGTTCTGACATAATTTTTTTTTGTAGAGGAAAGAAATGAAAAAAAATAAAATCATCTTAAATGATCATGTTCTTTCCTCAATTGGTCTAAAGTAAAAGCACCAAGTTTCAACCTGCACTAAGCATGTCCACTTCCTACTCAGTTGAAGTTTTAAAACTAATCCAGAGGAGTTTATAATAAAAGATCTAGATAAAAGTGTTCTTTTACTATCTTTGAAAAAAAAAAGAAATCACAGTCATAGAACTATACTTTCTCTCCCATTGCTTTCATAAAGAGTAAGATGAAGAAATGCTGTTTCCTCTATGGCTTACGTTAAAATTCTAAGTTACATGTAGATCTTACAAAATCATTTACCACTTTCTAATGATTATTTTTCTTAAATTTAAAGGAAAATGAGAATGTTATATGAATACTAAAACACCGCCAGGAGTTAGACAAGTTATAGATATTTTACTATGCTTATACTTCCTATAAATTGCAGCAAAAAAATATTCTCTCTCTCCTTTGGCCATCGAGGTAATTTCTTGCACACGTGTGTCAACGAAGATATAGATGAGAACATTTGGGTTTATATTTTTTTCGAATCATTATTCCTCTTCAGCATCAACGGCATTGCTTATAAGAAGAAGCATAATAAGAGTATGTAGGCTAACATATAGTATATTTTATTGTTTTTTTCCGATGGACCTCTAAGTTGCTTGCTTATAAAAGATTAATGATTTTGATACATGTCGACAAAATATAAAGTTGTTAAGACCTCTCAATTTCCTCACTGCTCTCAGACATATCAATCAGTGTATACTTGCCACACCCTGGACTCCTTTTCCTTGCAGTAAAGTACGACGTTAATCCCCTCTACGACGATCTTTGTTGACAATTTCTTGTGTTTCCTCAAGTTGTACGCAGTTTTCGCGAGGATGTTACGACGATCTTTCAGGACTGGGGGCAAATCTGTACGTACAGAGATCCTTCTAGCTTCTTGTCCCTCTACTCTAGGGGGGCGTCTGGATTCGAAGGTTGACAGAATTCTGTTGCGTTGGTGCATGTATACCATCTTGGCAATTATTGGTTGGGGAATGCCCTCCGTCTGTCTCCTCTGGGGCAAGCGGTGGGCATTTACGAAAGCTACCGAATCCGCCTCTTCTCTCGTTAATCCAATGTAGACAAGCGTTTCCTTTAAGACTTCGTACACGTTTTCTTCTTTTTTCTGTTTGACTCCGTAGAAAAGCAGATTACTCTTCCGTTGGTAAATCTCTGCCAGCATCATTTTGTCCTTAATTTCCTTCATTTCTTTCTGCATCTTCTGTTCGAGTTCGGGAATTGTTTTCTTCTCTAGATTCAGTATGTGAGCGTTGCTGTCTTCTGCTGCTTTTTCTAAGTCGTTTACTTTTTTCGTAATTGAAGCAATATTAGTCTGAATATTGTCCAATTTCTGACACACTTTTGTTGAGAACTCGGTGAGAGTTTTGTGCAGGTCAACGAGAGTGAGGTTCGAAACCTCACCGGGCGGTTTCTCACCGCTGGGCACGGTCTGTTGCATTGTACTCCGGTCGTGCGAAGAACATGGGCGTTGGTTCGTTGAATCCATGCTTTCGGCAGACAAGCCTTTACTTCTCAAATTGTATATATTGGACATGAAAAACGAGAAAATGCCAGAAAAGATTACCCAAAGATGAAAGTCAATGTCTATAGTAGATTGCCAAGGTGAAAAAGAATGATAATTCCGGATGAAACAGCTACCAATCCATTAAAAAGTGTGGTTTTCTGCGGGAGCTCACTAAACGGACACCTCACGCTACGACGGCCATGCCTAATGGTATGATGAATGGTATACCATACACCCAATGGTGTCTCAGTGGTATACAATGGTGTCTCAGTGGTATTCAATGGTGTCTCAGTAGTATGTGCTTCTATAATGGTATGATGAATGGTATACCATACACCCAATGGTGTCTCAGTGGTAGTCAATGGTGTCTTAGTAGTATGTGCCTCTATAATGGTATGATGAATGGTATACCATACACCCAATGGTGTCTCAGTGGTATACAATGGTGTCTCAGTGGTATTCAATGGTGTCTCAGTAGTATGTGCCTGTAATGGTATGATTGGTATGGTGAATGGTATACCATATACTCAATGGTGTCTCAGTGATATCCAATAGTCTCAGTGGCATATGATTGGTATCAATGGTATACCATATGCCCAATATTGTGTCTTAGTAGTATGTGCCTAGTGGTATAATCATTGGATAGTTGTTGGATAATTGTAACGCCATAGTGGCTTAGTGGTGTGTGCCTAATGAATGTCATTTGTGTTAATGGAGAATGGTATGCCCAATTGCATTACCCAATAACATAATTTCGAAGATTTAAAGAAAATATATCAAAGATTTAAAAGTATTTAGAGTTAATAAAATTTTTGAGTCGTGACTTTTATGCGAGCAGCTTCCCCTAATCAAGTGTAATCGCTCATTATGGTAAACATGGTCTCTTGCATTCTTTTAAATTGTCTTTGTCCTTATTAAGTAAAAGGTCTATATGTGTTTAAATATAATTGATCCAGTGGTTATAATACAATACTATAAATTTGTATATTTTACGATTGTACATATTACCTTCTAAATTTAAATCTGATGCAATAGGTGCAAAATCAAAATCAATCGGTCAATGAAATCTTATTTGATAAAAAGGGTTTTAATTGTACCTTAATACCAACGGACAAATTATTTCACAGCCGCTCCCGAAAGTTCCCTGTAATGATTTACCATTAAAATCTTGAAATTCAAACATGCACGTTTTATAGGGAGCATGAAGAAGATGCGTATCGTACTAAATAGAAAATTGTACATTGATCACCATCCTCTCTTTTTCCCTTTGTTTCCTTTCGCTTTTTGTTTCTTGGTAGTCAAAATTAATGAACGGCATGAATGTAGCTCCTCTATCGTACGGTATACTGTTCGTTTTTATTTTAAACTACGTTCTTCATATTTTTATTTTCAAAGTTTTATTCTATTTAATTTATAATCATTTTGCTTATTTATGGCCGCTTTTTATGAAGAGAACTATATCTGGAGTGTTCCAAACTTAGATATTTGCAATTAATCCCAAGATGCAAATTTACAGGTTATATACATTAATTTTATCTAAAACATATCAATTTGGATTTTTTGATGGAAGAAACAATAAATCAGTTGCAAGTTTGCAATTAAAAGTATGACTTTCAAATGATTTTGGAGTGTGAAATTGATTTTCGTTCGATTGAAAGTTTCTTGCAATGCCCGCGGCCCATATTTTGCTCAAAATGAATTCACTGTTGGTTGTCTTGGTCCCCCAACCTCTATCAAATTCCCATCCGCAAACCCTGATATGGTCAGTCTGCAACGTCCAAAGCCCCCTCCGAACCCATTTGTACGCTACTATAGCTGCTTCCAATCATGAATTATTCCTCTCTTTTTTTTTTTACAAATGATATTTTCAAAATTCTAATTCTTTTTTTAGGCCCTAATTATTCTTTCTCACGGACGGCGTTCATAAAGAGGAGAGCTATTCTATAGGACGGTCATTACTTGATTGAAATGATTTATCCATATTGTCTTGCTCCCCCACCCCTATCAAAATTCCCTGCCGCCATACAGGGTATAGTACAATGTAACAGAAAAGAAATATACTGAATGAAATCTCAATTTCAATCAAAACAAAAGCAAATTGAAAGGGAAGAGGAATGAGTAAAAAATATACATATAAAGGGAAAAAACAAGGAAAGAAAAAGGCAAAGAAGAAAAGAAAAAAAGACAACGAAAATAAAAAAAGAAAAGAAGAGAAAAGGAAAAAAAATGAAGGGATCGAAAACTTTTTTTCATAGATTCCAAGCATTACGAAAATTTCCCGTTTGATTCTCGACATCACTTCGGACTGCAAACTGCGGTTTCATACCCCGATTTGCGTTTGGAATATCTCAACTTTTCCAACCCCGATAAACCCATCTTGGCCAGGTAATCCCCTTGTCTCGATTTCACCACCACGGGCCAGCTAAATGAGCGTTGAGCCAAGGACGAAATGATAAACAACGCTGTGCTATTACGTAAGACTTGTCTGCCTGTAGAAGGATCTTCGGAATGAAATTATTGTATTCGATATTAATCACGTTTTCAAAGGCATATTACATTCAGACATCCAATACTAGTCCATTTTCAATTTCGAACGAAGAAAATCGACCTTGAAATAAGGAAAGTAAGCGAATAAAAATTACGGTATGCTTAGCATGCAAGGACCGCGATGCATGCATAGTTTCTGTCCGTCCAGCAAGAAAATGGGTTCCACCCCATCTCTATTTCTCTCTATATATCTTTAACAAGGGCGCCGGAAGCGAGGGGGGCAGGGGGGCACTTGCCCCCCCCCAATAATTTTTTTGGGGGGCAAAACGAGATTTTGCCCCCCCCCCCCACCCGCCCACCTGAAAGTAGAAAAAATGATAAATTATTAAATAATTAAAGGACAAAAGTATACGATGAAGGCACTTTTATGCCCAAAAATTGTCATTTCTATTGTCAAAAATGAACAATTTTGCCCCTGACGGGGCAATAACATTATCACAGTAAGCCTGGCGTCTTTTGACGAACAGTTCCTCTGTGAAACATACCTTTGAAAAGCCCCTTTTCCATCTTATTACAGCGTGATAACGTTTAACCTTTTAATGAATACATTTCAGACTAAAACCGAATGGCAAGCTAATTTTCTTTAATATCTAAACCTACAAATTATGAAAAAGATGGATATCTTCTTAGATAAATGATTTGATTTTATATATTTCGATCCAAAAAGTGAAAAAAAAATCAAGCACGTTTTGAAATAAAAAGATGGCTGTGTATTTATGCAAAGCGCAAGCGATTTTATTATTTTTATAATATGTCCTGAAAGTTTTCTTTTTTCCCAATTATTCACCTCCCTTCCATCATTCAACTTTCTTCCTGGTCCTATCTTTCTTCTTATTTTTCGCCTCACCTTCCGCCGCTTCGCCCCTTGATCTACCTATGATGACCCCTCCCACGGCAGGAATTTTGTGTAAAAATGGAGTATAAGTCTCGTTAATAGAGTGTTTAAAAACAAATTTGGGGGATAAAGCATAGTTAAAGTTCATTGTGAAGGATTAATCATAACTCATGAAAACTATTCTTTATACTGAGTACGCAAACAATGAAAATATTCTCGGTATATTCCAAGTAAATTTGGAATAAAGGGAAAGTGAATTGGATTAACAAAGGTATGATTTTACTGGGTATGGAACATTCTCGTCTAACCGTCTATGCACTAAATTCAGAGGCGATTTTCTTTTTTCATCATTTTTATTAGTTATGAAATTGACAATGGCCATCGATGTCATCAATGTCATCACTCTTTGGCTGGTATATAGGGCTAGATGAGAGTTGGAGAATAGTTGGGCCGGTATGCCTTTTCTTTTCCTAACCAAGTTCTTAACAAAAACTAGTGTTTATATATATTTCGAAATTCGAGGATACATGTGTATACTGAATTTCGATTTTAAATTATGTATTTTTTCCATAATAAAAGAGCACAAATAGTAGAGGGACATTTGATATTATGTACCCCTTTCCAAAATGGTAGGGGGACGCGTCCCCCCTGTCCCCCTGGGATTTCCGCCCATGGTGATGGGGGAGCTTTTGCATTTTCTAGAATAAAATTGAAAGATTTCGTGCACACTTTGGGTGAATTTTGTGAATTTTGCCCTCTCGATCGGCGGCCCCCGGATGCATACGGTCATGTTTGTCATCTTAAAGTCTTTAAAAGGCCTATATTACATTGGTTTGAAACAATAGAGTTTGCAATAAGGCTCGTAATTTGCTGGAACTGCGACCCTGATCATGAAGAAACACCAGTCTGGGTCAGAAGGGAGGAAACAGGAGCAAAAAGAACCCCAAGACTGTTTAATTCTCAAGAAATTTATTTTTGAATGCTCTTAGAAACGCAACTTTTACACTCAATTTTTACACCCTCAACCACACCCTCTCCCGCTCGATCGCTTCCGTATCTCACGCTTTCAAAAATATTGTGCCCCCTTCGGGATTTTGCCCCCCCCCCCAAAAAAAAAAAAAAAAAAAAACTGAAAGTGTTCCGGCGCGCCTGGGTGGAAACAAATCTGAAAGAAAACATGAAACCAAGAAAGGTATTTCAGAGGGAGGTTTACCGTATACACAGGCTATAGGCCTACAAAATAAGAACAATAATGGGAGATAAAGATAAAGAAGATCACCTGCTAATAACGCATGTGAATTAGAAAACGTTCTGAATAGATATGAATAGAACATTGAAATGCTATCCAAACATTGTGATTCATAATGCTGGTCTTTGTATTTTAATGTTCTATGTATAGGCCTACACCTCAACTTTGAGAAAAGGACATTTATAGGCCTTACTACAGATATGATTGGCAAATGCACGTTCTTTAGAGGTGTAGAAAGGGGGTGGATGAAGAATATAAGTCTAGAAAGAAAAGAATTAGACAGCCAGACAGAGAGAAAGAAGGAAAGAAAGGAAGGAAGAAAGAAAGAAAGAAAGGAAGAAAGAAAGGAAGGAAGAGAGAGAGAGAAAGAAAGAAAGAAAGGAAGGAAGGAAGAGAGAGAGAGAGAAAGAAAGAAGAAAGAAGGAAGGAAAGAAAGAAAGAAAGGAAGAAAAAACTTTCTATCAACGCGTGTATACATCCATGCGCTCGCCGGAACTACACACATTGCAATCCATCGTGTGTGGCCCCCTGCTGTGACCGTAGATGCTGGGGTGAATTATCTTCGGACCGAGGTCAAGAAACAGGTGTTTCTATACTTAAATTTCATGCTTGAGGGCAATAGGATTTGTATTACTGGGAGAAGATATTTGATGATAAGGAAAAATGGGGTATACAGCCCTCAAACGCGAGATTTTCGTCATGAGATCCAAGGGAAACAGTGGCAAAAATTGATCTCACGCCATCATGGTTTCCAACCCAGAACCAATCGAAAGGAAAAAGAAGACACCCCTGATTTGGGTTTGATTCACCCCCCCCCCCCCCCCCATATCGGGATGTGTATTTATCTTGGCGAAGAAGTGGTCCTTGGAAAGATACCTCCAGACATGTCCTACGTAGGCATGATCTTCTTTGCACACCGCCCGCCACCGTCGGCATTGAGAGAAAATGCGTTTACGGCAAGCCACACTGACATCACATTTAAACATATTTTTTAGGGGGTTGATGATGCATTTTTATCTAGGATGGCGCCAAGTTATTTTTGTTATATGGGAGCTAGTTGTCATCAATTTCAGGTCGACAAGACGACCAAAAACGGATGTCATTTTAACTTTTCCGGGGTTGATCGAAGGCCCGAATATTTTTTTTTTAAATATGTTTCTTTTATTCTCCCTCCGCCCTATCCCCACCACTTTTCTATTTAAAACAAAATAAACTTGATTTATCGAAATGGGCGGCACTATCTCTCTGACCCATCATGCTTTCTCATTATAGATAATTAAACAACATGAAAACGAATTTCTTTAAAAGAAATTATGTAAGGAAAAAAACGTGTTTATATAACGCTCAGCAAAAAAAAAACACTCGATACAAATTATTTAACACATGTTTTGAAATGGAATTAAATTAAACATGCTAAATCATTTTATATTTTAATTTCATTTTCATTATTTTTTAATGAGATTAATTTTAATCAATGAAAACCAATTCTTTGATTTGGGATAACTTAAGATGTGAAGCAGTGAAACAAAAACAAACTCCTGCAGTAACAAAATAGCTAATTGAATTTAAGATAGAGACTAGGCCTAGCTTATATACGAATCCATCACAATCATTACAAATGAAGATAAGTTCATCAAAGAAAAGATTATGGAAAGTACGAAGAGGCGCATTTTAAATGGTAGGGTAGGCCCCTTTCGGCTCCTATGTCATGTTAAAGAAATCACGGTAGTCTCTACTCCTTACCGTTGAAATGTTGAACATATATATTTTCTATATTCTTAAACCTTATATTCTTATATAAACTTCCATAAATTAAGTGATCAACCTTAGATATGACCAACGTTTTATATGATCGTTGTAATTTTTAGCATGATTTCTGATAGAATTTTTCCATTGCGGATTGCACAACTTTTTATGTGTTTTAATTATTATTGCAAAGCACTACTTTATTCACTTGGCCATGTTTGCAGCAATGTTCATATTTTTCTTGTCATCGTTTACTCATCATGCAACTGGGGTATGTTTATACTCTAAACACTCAAATTAGTATTTCTTGCGTTATATCTGGTAAATAAAATAAATAAATTAGAAGTTTCACACGCAGCCTCTCATATTTTCCCTTTTAGTCTCATACAATCAGACACTGTTGATTTTGTTTACCCTTTCAAACCATATTTTTACCTCAACAAATAACATATTAACGCATAATTTACAAATTTATCATTATATATAAGCATTCTATAAAAATACAGAATATTGAACTAACAAAATGTCGAAATTACTTAGTTAAATCAATTTTTATATCGGACAAGGGTCTCTTTCGTTGAAATATCAATGAAAGGTGTCTCTAAAAAGACACCGTATTCTAAGTAAGGTAAATAATGAAAATTTCAATTTTATTCATTTATGTTTGTGAATCTTTAAAGTTTCTTCTCTTTTTACCTCATAAAGTAAGCTCCATACATCAATTCTACAATCAGTAATAAATAAAACATCATTTGATCTCCTTTTATTGAAATAAATGATTTTATGAAAAGTCGTCATTCCGAAATAAAAGGTTCAGGTGACGATGAAGCCTAAATATTTTTCCGATACTATCGATATCAAAAGATGTCGCGGACTTGGAAGACAAAATTGCCTTCGTGAAACGGAAAGCGCTGATTTGTCGCCAATCTTCCTATCTCGGAAGAATGGTCCTAGGACGTTCCTACGTATCGCTCATCTCGTCATGCAACAGGCCCCAGGTAGCTCTATTATAAATACGTATCGTTCTCGCACGCACGCGCGAACGTCTAACCGCCAAGTGCAATATTTGAAAAAGAAAACTCGATCTACCGGTAGGCCTACTACCGTTTTGCTGTTGATAAGTCCGTCGATAATTCATCAAAAACTAAAGGAACACGGGTCAGATTCGGACAGCGACTTCAAAGTCATTTGTAGAAGGCTAAACAGTAAGTTCTATAACAATTTTCTTCGATTTATTTCTCAAATTGTCTCAAAATGTTAGATGTCGTTGTACTGCCACGACATGCACGACCACTGCACTGCCACCGTCACTGCCCCGTTGGCGCTGGCCGCTGCTCTACGGGCCGGGACGTGGCTTTGACGATAGGGAGTGCTTATGGTTATTGCTTTGTATTGGCAGAGTTTAGCTCGGCGAGCAGTGAATAGTAATTCGCTCATATTGCCTGATGTTTATTGTCAATGTTTTACAAAAACCATCTCTGAATAGGCCTACATTGAATTCATGAATGAATGATTTGTTAATGCTAATGTCAAGACTGGCAAAGTTTTAAGTGTGAAATAGACCGTTACTGCACACGTTAATTCACTGAAATTGAAAACTTGCCGACAAATATTGCTTTGAAATTAGGCCTATAATTTGTTGTTGTTGTTGATAGATGTTGGTATTGAAATGAGATAAAATGGAGGTGAAACATGGGTCCTAAAGTTTAAAAAATGATAAAGGCTACGCAGGTCTGTAACTTAGCTACACTGTACACACCACTCATTGCACATACTATTTCAATGGTAAAATGTGCACTTTGTGTGTGGAACTGTGACTGGACGGAGTGACAAACGATTCCTATTCAATTTTTCTACAGAGGCTGCAATAATTATGCAGAGAAAATTGGCGCTAATGCAGTTTTGCACCGGCCGATTACCAGCATACCTCATCACCAAAACTTGTTCCCAAATGTCATGACAGGTCTCTCAGTCACATTTCTATGTTAATATACCCACCGCTTTTCAAAATATTGGGAACGGCTGTATTTAGTCTCGATCTCGACGTCGTTGATCTAATCCGTAGACATCACTTTGCGGATCGCTGGGATTCGCCTTAATATATATATGGACTGAAGTTAGCAACCAAATCATGCTAACATGTGGCGAACAAACTGCCAGCATGCCGCATGCGAATCTTTTGATCGCATAACTTCGGTCCATATCAACATGACGGCGAATCCAAGCGATCCGCAATATTTTAAAAAGTGGTGGGCATATTGTGTATTGATCTCAAAATGTGTGTAGACAATTCTGGTGGGGAGTTTTGCTCGAAGTTGCATGCACAACAAACAATTGTCCATAGACTGTGTACAACGGATAGATCGTCTCCGCACAGCGATTCGAAGACCGCTGATTGGTCAATCGCGCAGATCACGTCATGACCACGTGGTCCCAAAAATAATTCCTTTGGACTGCGTGCGGAAATAGCGATAACGATATCCGGTCATGTTGTGTACGCGGTAAATGGTCTTGGTTCGTGATCCGATCGCTCCGGTATCGATCGAAAATTATCGAAACTCTGCAATTTCATGCATATTCACGCGACGCTCCGAAACCCGGAAGCCAATTGACTTTGTGCACGTTGCGATAGACTCTACAAATTCCAAGGAACACGATGACATATAGACGCTAATTCGTAAAATTTTGATGGAAAAGCAAGAAGTATTCGAAATTCGCTTACCTGTGCGGTATCGGTGAGAAAATAGATCCTCCGAGAATACCTTTCATAATTCATATAAAATATAGGAAAATTGAAATTCTAGGTTGATTTTGGTACGAGGTGATAGGGAATCGCACACTTGTTTTGGTGGAATTCTGTGTGGGGAAACAAAAGGCTTGCACTGCGCATGCTTACTATATTTTCATTCATAAATTGGTTCTCGGCAGTGGCTGGATGACGTCATGTAATAAGCAAAAATGTACACGACCACTACGTTCACGCTCCGCTATCCGTTGTACACAATTGTTCACTGTGAGTTGGCTGGTGTGAAACTGCATTAGTGCGGGAGGGTATTCTTAGATCCTTTCATGGGGCTAGGCATATCAATTTTTAAAGTAAATTTTATCCTTTTTTAAAGTTAAGTTTGTCCTGTGATCACATTTTATCTGTTTTTATTTATTTACTGATCAAAACTTGCCTAAAAAGTCTGGAGTTCATCCACTGGCATATGATTGTCCATGAACAGATCCATGATTTCTCAAAGGGGGTAGTGGGGCACATTTTCCCAAGGAAACTTTAAATAACAAGCAAACCAAAAAAGAGATCCTCTTGTATGAGACAATATTTTTAATATAAATATTTGCTGTAACTTTCGAAGGGGGGGAACACTTGTGTAAGAAAGCCACATTTTTAACAAACACATCGACTATTGCTCTCAAGGTGGGGGCACAGGTCAAATGTGCCCTCTTGGATCTGCTTCTGCGATTGTCAATACCAGAAAAATGGAATTTATGTCATCGATTACCCTCTTGAAAATTGCTGCTATAGAAATTTGAGTCCAGATGACCTAGCTTTTACTAGTATAAAGCATGCACAGTTATAATACAGCCTTGTCTGAACTACGCTGAATACTATCACATTTCCTTATTTTTATCCTGAATTCTGGGCTGGTAATCAGAGATCCATGAAAAATATCTTTAACATTAAAGTTCTAAGATCATTCTTTTTCTATTACTATATTAGTATTCTCTTTTTGTTTGTATCTGCACATACATGCAGATTTTACAACACTCAAATTGATTTTATTTCATTTTCAAAGTTTGGACGACGGATACACTGGATGATAAGGTAGATGGTCCAGCCTTATCTGGGAATGACACGACGGGTGTTGAACACAGAAAACGTGCCGTGTACAAGAAACAATTGGAGTTTATGAAAGGTAGGTGTGTAAGAATTTTCTTCAGTAGAAAAAATTGCAAAGCTTCATGAGATAAAACAGATTGTATTCCTGCAGTGGCATAGCTGAAAAGAAAACCTTGTCAGGAATGGTAAAAAATCCTGAGAAAGGACAAATGTCATCCCTATTTAGAGGAGCACACGTCTTTTCTGACACCCCCCCCCAGAAAAAAAATCAGTATGTTGGCTGAGGGGGGAAGGGTGGACACTTTGTCCCCAGGTATTCATTTGTTGTGGTATTTTTCATCATTGGGGCAACCTCCCATTAGATAGGTTATTGTCTACCCATCTATGGTTAAACATAAATTTATTTATCATATTTTACCAAATGTTTTGTTGATATTTGTTAATTGGTATCATTCAATTGAATGGTAGAGTATACTGCAAATTTCTCGATATATAAAAAAATATATGAACTTCTAAAGAAAGCTTACACACACGACAAGCATTCATATTTTGAACCCTTAGCTAATATACTGTCCTTTGCATTGTTTTCATCCAACATTTCTTATTACAGCTTCAAGGAATTAATCCTGCCGGGTACCCATTCACTTTATCTGGGTCTAGTGATGCACAGTGTGGATGAATTTCGGGCTGAAGGAAAACACACCATGGCTAGGACTCAAATTCACGACCCTCTGTTTGGAAGGTGAGAGTCAGAACCACTAACCAGCTGATGTCATATCCCCACTTGTATTTTATTACAAGAAGCCGCGCTAATTTACATTTTGTCCTCCGAGAATTATAAAAAATGGAGTGAAAATTTATTTCAAAGACATGTCCACCCTAACAAAAAAGTTGATTTGATTAAAAAGAGAAAAATCAAACATAAAAATCGGATGAAAAATAAGAAAGGTATGACATTTTAAAGTTTCGCTCAATTTCACTTAATAGTTACATGCACATCCAGGTCGGTATGCAAATGAGGGAACTGATGACATCACTCATTCACTTTTCTTTGTTTTTTTAAATATGAAATATTATAATTTTCTCCTCATTGTCCTATGAAATAAAGTTTTATTTTGATTTTTTTATTGTCAAATCTGTAAAAATTGAAATATTGTACAATTCAAACAATGAAAACCAAAACAAAAAGTGAGGGACATCATCGATTCTCTCATATGCATGTGGGTAAATTGTGTATATAACTATTTTGTGAAAAATAGGCGAAATTTCAAAATGTCATAACTTTCTTATTTTGCATCCGATTTAGATGAAATATTTTGCATGATGCTTGCCTGATTTTCTCTTTTGATTCAAAACAACCTTTTCTGTGGTGGACTTGACCTTTAATGTGAAGATATGCATTGCTGGAAATAATGATATGATACTTGGGACATATCATACACACATGTATGAAAATATGAAATAATTATTTCATTTTATAGAATAAGCCTAACAAATATTCCTGACGATCATGTGTACATTGGGTTAATTTTTTACCAAAATGTTGTTCAAATTCAATAACTTTGTTATTATCAGATTTTAATGAAATTTTCAGCATGATCCTTTTCTGATTCATTCTCTCCCTACCAAAATCTCCCCTTTTCTCATGCTTTCTTTCTATGGTCCCCTTCATTCTCCTTATAACTATGTTATATGTAAAATGTAACCGGTCGTCCAACCAATTTGATTGAAGGGCTAGAGGTACTCGAGACTGAAAGCTATGTGATATAATTCAAAGTGTACATCAGACAACAAAAAACACTGAAAATTTCATCAAAATTTGTTGAGGATTAACAAAGTTTTGACGAATTAAAGTTGTTATTTTTTGGTAAAACTGTTCTCTGCAAGTCCTCATGAATATACAAGATCACAATTTATATATTTTTTGTATTATATGAATTTAAATTTTGTCCAAGCTCGGTTGTAAAAAATTACGATTGACTACTGATTTACTGTGTAAGACAATAATCATATTATTTCTCACACATAGTTGAGTTATTCATCTGATTTAACACAACAAAAATAGACAGAAAGAAATAAGTGGGTATCTTGTATATATTATTTTCTATATATTTTGCAAAAAAGGTCTCTATTTTTCTTCTGTTTTTTAGTGTTCCAAATTGAATAATTTTCTTTCCCTATTTTCATTATATATTTTTTTTCTATGTGTGATATATTATTTATTTCTTAATGTATCATTATTGTATTTATGATAAACTTTTGGCGTGTTTCTACAGTAAATCATTAAAAACAGTTTATCTTTTCCGGACTCGAATAACCTTATCGTTCTTAAACCAACCTGTTTCTACAGACTGAATAATCTGATTAACTTGCATTTCGCGTCGCAAATACGGCGGAAAATCAGAAAATTCAACCTATAACCTCACATTGCATTTTGGTATGTCAAAAATTGCATCTCGTTAGGAAAATTTTCAAAATTCATGGTAGATCTCACTCATTGTAACAGGTACACATGTTTCGCGATCAGCTGGCGAGATAAAAACCGGCCAGAATATATGTATACTGTGAGATCGCACTTCTTGGTTCAAGCACTTAAGCCAGACACGTATGCTATTTTGCCCCGTGTTTTTACAGAAAATTTAAACGGATTAACATGGCAATAACCACCTCTCAGAGAGATGGTTATGAGAAACCGTATTTTGTGCGATGCAATTTATCAATAAACCGCATCGCGTCTGTTTCTACAGGAAAGTTATCCGGGATTCTGGATACTTAGGCGGGTAATACCTTTTAACAAGTCTTTGTAGAAACATGCCATTGATATATCTTTTTAGGTGAAAAGAAAAAAGAGACCAATTTGGGGGTACTGTTTTCCCCCCTTTTGGGGATATTTCATTTCTTCTAGGTGTGGTACCCTATATTCATTTGGCCATGTGAAGGCTATCACACATTTTGAGTTTAATCTTCGAAATTTGGTGTTCATTAGTTTGTTGTCCAAACTCTGTCTTACATGTAAATTTGTTTATAGGAAGATTAACATAATATTTATGTGGAGTGCAATCATTGATCTCTTGTGGAGTCGCACAGTCACATGTATTCATAATATGGTGCCTTTATGCCATACCTGTCAATACTCTTTTGTACTTGAACTTATTAGTAAAAAATGTTTATTAATGTCGTTGAAAGCAATTACACACAACAGATTTAACATCAAGTTTATTGTATTACAAGTATCAGGTTTGTATGCAGAACAGTGGTTTTGCCAAGTACTCAATCCATGTAAAAAGCAATATGAGAGAACAGGTTTATTCTTGGAAATGTTAGTCTTCATTTGTTGTGTTTTTCAATCAAACTCTGTCTTGATGCATGTTTATTTTTAGATAACAAGATTGACAGAGTATAGATATCAACGAGTAGCTAAGTCATATATATTAATAACTTATGTGCTTTATTATAAAGTCTATACTTGTGAATACTCTGTGCCATTTATGCTGTACTTAAACTTCTTATAGTAAAAACATTTTATTGACGTTCTTGAAATAAGTAGCTGTTTTCATTTTTTTCTTGTGTATACTTATTCCATTATTAAGCCTACCATTAACCCCAGAGATATGCTGTTCACCATTGGTCTACCATTCACTGTACTTTATTGGCCTACTATACATTGCACATCGTTGTTCTACTGTCTACCATTCAGTGTAAACCATTGGTCTACCATTGAATTTACACTTGTGGTCTATAGTGTATGACCAATGGTGTTATTTGAATGGTTGACTAATAGTATAGTGTGTATGACAGTGTTGTATGGTAAATGGTAGGTCAATGGTGTACGGTGTATGGTAAGCCTATGGTGTACGGTGAATAGTAGTTCAATGGTGTATGGTAGGCCAATGGTGTACTGTAAATGGTAGGTCAATGGTATACGGTGTATGGTAGAATGGTGTAAAGTGAATGGTCAATCAATGGTGAATGGTGTACGACGAATGGTAGTTGAATGGTGTATGGTGAGCGGTGAATGGTACACGAATGGTGTACGGCGAATGGTGTACGGTGAATGGTACGCGAATGGTGTACAGTGAATGGTACGCGAAAGGTGTATGACGAATGGTAGTTGAATGGTGTATGGTGAGCGGTGAATTGACACACGAATGGTGTACGGCGAATGGTGTACGGTAAATGGTACGCGAATGGTGTAAAGTGAATGGTACGCGAATGGTATACGATGAATGGTACGCGGATGGTGAATGGTACACGAATGGTATATGGTGAATGGTACACGAATGGTGTATGTTGAATGGTAGGCGAATGGTGTAAGGTAATTGGTAGGCCAATGGTGTCCAGTGAATGGTGGCTGAATGGTAAATGGTAGGCCAGTGAATGGTGGCTGAATGGTGAATGGTGGTCAATGGTAAACCTGTCTCTCGTGGCCATATGGTAGATCAATGGTGAATGGTGTTTGATCAATGGTATATGAATGGTAAATGGTGCTCATGAATATGGTAATAGTAACGTCCGAATTATTTAAATTAGTTTGAATGGTATACCATTGAGGTTTGAATGGTATACCATTGGTATATGGTGGGTGCTGTGCGAATGGTATTCCAATGGTATATCAATGGTGTATGATAAATGGTAGTCAATGGTATACCATTCAATTTTTTTTATAACG